>NC_092333.1:198185000-198412500 GCF_046630445.1 Rutidosis leptorrhynchoides
AATTGTAACTTATTATCTTCGCATCTGGATTCTTTTCTAACTCCGTCCATTCTTTCTCTGATTACTGATACTATTTCACTTGGTAGTATGTCATTATTTTGTTTAGTGATCAAAGCGTGTAGCATTAGACCATGGTTTAGTTCACAGGCAGTCTTCATTTTGTAAAAACCTAAAAAAAATAAAAATTCAGAATGGGGGGAGAAGACTAGTTCTTTAGGGTCTGCTAGGGAAAGACCATCCGGGTTCCATTTTCGAGAACTACACGAAAACAGACAATCTAACTCTAACAGAAATACATAAACCCCTTGATTCTCCCCATACTTAGTCAGCTGTGGTATCGAAATTGTGATTAGCATTATTTTCAATTGAATCATCAACAACTTGTATATCTTTGACTTTTACTTCAATCCATTTGTTGATTTCCTCCGTAACTTTTACAAATTCAACTAACATTGCCTTTTCTTTTGACGATAAATTGGATATTAATCGGTTATATAACTTAAAGTTTCCTTTAATTTTAGCATCGTGAATCCGTTTATAAAGTTTCTTCGTTGAACTGTTAAAAATGGGTTCATCTAATTTCGTATCATCAACGGCATTCTTTGTGATTGGATCATCATTAAGTGTTTCTTCATCTTCCCCACACTTATGCGTTTTTATTGGTCTAACAGTTTTGGTTTGTGGAGATCTAAACTTTCGGTTCACAAAGGTGATCGATGTATCACCATCCCTAAGTGTCATTCTACCTTCTCTTACATCAATGAATGCCTCGGTGGTTGCTAAAAATGGGCGACCTAGAATTAGAGGAATATCAAGGTTTTCCTCCATATTAATCACTATGAAGTTTGCAACAAAGGTCAAACTTCCCACGTTAACATGTAAATTATTTGCTATTCCAACCGGGTGTTTAATGGTTTGGTCAAATGATTGAACACCTATTTTGGCTGGTTTTAATTTACCCATGCCTAATCTTTTGTATAAGGAAAGAGGCATAATATTTGCACTTGCTCCTAAATCTGCGAGTCCATTATATACAGCACCATCATTAAGTAAGCAAGAAATGATAAATTCACCCGGGTCTCCTGCTTTAGTAAGTCGAGTTGGTTTGTAAACCTTTTTCGGGTGTTCTTTCCTTGGTTCTTTCATTTCTATTTGAATTTCTTGTTCACATTTTTCTTCGTTTCTTGGAATGGGAGGTTTGTATAGGAATTCTTCTTCATCACTCAAATTTAAATCCTCCCTATATTCCAATTTTGATTTTTCATATGTTGTTGATAACATATTTATGTTTTCATTTTGAAGGTTTTCTTGGGTGGTGAAATTATGATTAACTTCATTGTCAACTTCCATCGGACCATGTATGTAATGTTTAACTCTGTGACCATTAACTTTAAATTCAATCCCATTTGAATTTATTAATTCTATCGTTCCGTATGGGAAAACTCTTTTGACTATGAATGGTCCAGACCATCTTGATTTCAATTTTCCAGGAAATAGCTTGAATCGTGAATTGAAAAGAAGAACTCTGTCTCCTTCCTTAAATTCTTTTGAACTTCTGATTCTTTTATCATGCCATTTCTTCGTTCTTTCTTTATAGATAAACGAATTTTCGTATGCTTCATGTCTTAATTCTTCTAATTCGTTTAGTTGACTTAATCGTAGACGTCCGGCTTCATGTAAATCAAGATTACATGTCTTCAAAGCCCAAAATGCTCTGTGTTCAATTTCTACTGGAAGATGACATGCTTTTCCATAAACAAGTCTAAAAGGTGTGGTTCCAATTGGAGTTTTATAGGCTGTTCTAAAATCCCAGAGTGCATCCTCCAATTTAATGGACCATTCCTTCGAATTTGATCCTACGGTTTTCTCTAGAATACGTTTTAAAGCTCGGTTGGTATTTTTAACTTGTCCACTTGTTTGGGGATGATATGCGGTGGAGATTTTATGAGTTACTCCATATCTTTTAAGAACTTTCTCAAGTTGATTATTACAGAAATGAGTTCCCCGATCACTTATTAAAGCTTTCGGTGTTCCAAACCTTGCAAAAAGACGTTTTAAAAAGTTGACTACAACTCGTGCATCGTTAGTTGGGAGAGCTTGTGCTTCCGCCCATTTAGATACATAATCAATGGCTACGAGAATATAGAGATTATTATGAGATTTTGGAAATGGACCCATAAAGTCAATACCCCAAATGTCAAATACTTCACATACTTGGATGACATTTTGTGGCATTTCATCACGTTGACTTATTTTTCCGGCCCTTTGACAAGCATCACAGGATTTGCAAAGAAGGTGTGCGTCTTTGTAAATTGTAGGCCAATAGAATCCAGCATCATAAACTTTTCTTGCTGTTAGTTGAGGCCCATAATGCCCTCCTGTTGGTCCTGTGTGACAATGGTTTAAAATTTTACTAGCTTCATCTCCAAATACACATCGGCGTATTATTCCATCGGGACAACTTTTAAACAGATGTGGATCTTCCCAAAAATAGTGTTTTATATCACTGAAGAATTTCTTTCATCTTTGGTACGATAATCCTTTTTCAAGGAATCCACAAACTAAGTAGTTTGCATAGTCTGCAAATCATGGAATTTCTTTATAATCTATCTTCAATAGATATTCATCAGGAAAGTTGTCTTGTATGGCCGATTCATTTAGAACTTCTAATTCAGGATTTTCAAGACGAGAAAGGTGATCAGCGGCGAGATTTTCTGCTCCTCTTTTATCTCGGATTTCAATATCAAACTCTTGTAAGAGTAAGATCCAACGGATTAATCTTGGTTTAGCATCTTGTTTTGAAAATAGGTATCTAAGAGCAGAATGGTCGGTATAGACCACCATTTTTGCTAGAACGAGATATGATCGAAATTTGTCAAAAGCAAAGACAATAGCAAGGAGTTCTTTTTCAGTAGTTGTATAGTTCGTTTGTGCTCCTTGTAACGTCTTACTAGCATAATATATAGGTTGAAATCGTTTTTCAATCCTTTGTCCTAAAACGGCTCCCATTGCAAAATCACTTGCATCGCACATTAGTTCAAATGGTAGATTCCAATTTGGTGTTATCATGATCGGCGCATTAGTGAGTTTCTCTTTAAGAATATTAAAATATTTGATACACTCATCTGAAAAGATGAATGGAGCATCCTTTTCTAGGAGTTTATTCATAGGAGTGGCAATTTTAGAAAAATCTTTTATGAAACGTCGGTAAAAACCGGCATGCCCTAGAAAACTCCTAACTCCTCTAACATTGGTGGGATGTGGAAGTTTAGCAATTACATCTACTTTAGCTCTATCCACTTCAATTCCTTCTTTTGAAATTTTATGACCAAGAACGATGCCTTCTTTAACCATAAAATGGCATTTCTCCCAATTAAGTACTAGATTTGATTGTTCGCATCTAATAAGCATTCGTTCAAGATTAACTAGACATGATTCAAATGTATCACCGAAGACTGAAAAGTCATCCATGAAAACTTCCATGCATTCTTCTATCATGTCGTGAAAAATCGCCATCATACACCTTTGAAAGGTTGCAGGGGCGTTACAAAGTCCAAATGGCATGCGTTTGTAAGCAAAAGTACCATAAGGGCATGTGAATGTAGTTTTCTCTTAGTCTTCGGGTGCTATTGGAATTTGAAAATATCCGGAAAATCCATCTAGAAAATAATAGTAACTATTTCCGGCTAATCTTTCCAACATTTGATCTATGAAAGGTAAGGGAAAGTGATCTTTTCTGGTGGCGTCATTTAATTTTCTATAATCAATACATACACGCCATCCTGTTACAGTCCTAGTAGGAATAAGCTCATTTTTCTCATTTGTAATGACAGTCATGCCACCCTTCTTAGGCACGCATTGAACTGGGCTTATCCATGGACTATCAGAAATTGGATAAATTAAACCTGCATCTAGCAGTTTAATAATCTCTTTCTTAACTACATCTTGCATATTAGGATTTAGTCTTCGTTGGCGTTGCACATACGTTTTATGACCTTCTTCCATAAGGATTTTATGTGTGCAATACGAAAGACTTATTCCTTTAATATCATGAATCTTCCATGCAATGGCTGGTTTATGAGCTTTCAACACAGAAATGAGTTGTGATTTCTCATTTTCAATAAGAGAAGACGATATTATTACAGGTAATTCAGATTCACCATGTTAATAAGCGTATTCCAAATGGTTTGGAAGTGGCTTTAACTCTAATTTCGGAGGTTCTTCTATCGATGATTTATATCGATATCTGTCTTCTTCTTTTAGCATTTGAATTTCTTCTGTTGTTGGTTCATATCCATTAGCTATAAGTGTAGCTAACATTTCAGCTTCATCAATTGGTTCATTACCTTCTCCTAAAGAACATTCTCCTATTCCTTGTAATTCTGGAAATTCTTCTAATAATTCTGCATGTGCATCTATAGTTTGAATATAATAACATGTATCATCTGCAGATTGTGGTTGTTGCATTGCTCTATCATCTGAAAAGGTAACACTCTCATCCTCTATACTTAGGGTCAGTTTCTTACCGAACACGTCTATCATTGCTTTAGCCGTGTTTAAGAATGGCCTTCCTAATATGAGAGGAACTTGAGAATCTTCTTCCATATCCAGAACAACAAAATCTACTGGAAATACTAAAGTACCAACTTTAACTAGCATGTTCTCCATTATCCCTCTAGGATATTTTATTGATCTATCGGGTAGTTGTATGCTTATTCTGGTTGGTTTCAATTCTCCAAGGTCTAGTTTAGCGTATAGTGAATATGGCATTAGATTTATACTAGCACCTAAGTCTGCTAATGCTTCTATTGAACTAAGACTACCCAGAAAACATGGAATTGTGAAACTTCCTGGATCAGATAATTTTTCTGGTATCTTATTCAACAGCACTGCTGAACAATTAGCATTCATAGTAACAGCCGAGAGTTCTTCCATTTTCTTTCTATTTGAGATTAGATCTTTCAAGAATTTAGCATATCTAGGCATTCCTGAAATCACATCAATGAAAGGAAGATTTACATTTATCTGTTTAAACATATCCAAGAATTTGGATTGCTCGGCTTCAAGTTTCTCTTTCTTCATTTTACTCGGGTAAGGAAGTGGTGGTTGGTATGGTTTAACATAAGGTTTATCCTTAGCTGTGTTATCTTCATTAACCTTCTCAACTACCGGTTCTTTTTCCTTATCTTGATCAGGTTGTGATTCTTGTGGAGTAGGAATAGCTTCATCAGAAGTTACAGGTATTTCAGGTGGTTTAAGTGTTGTACCACTTCTTGTGGTAATGGCTTTAGCTGTTTCATTCCTGGGGTTAGCGTTTGTATCACTAGGTAGACTTCCCGGTTTTCTTTCACCTATTAACCTTGCTAGGTTACTTACTTCTTGTTCCAGATTTTGAATAGAAGCTTGTTGATTTCTAAATGCTTGAGCATTTTGTTCATTAGTTTGTTTCTAAGATGTGAAAAACTGCGTTTGAGTTTCAACTAGCTTCGTCATCATATCTTCTAAATTCGGCTTTTTATCATCGGTTTGTTGTGGTGGTTTGTTTTGAAAATTAGGTCTTTGCTGATTGTAATTATTATTGGATACTTGTTGATTGCTAGGACCTTGTTGGTTGTTGTATGGAATATTTCGGTTATAATTCTGGTTTTGATTGTAAATCGGTCTTGGCGGTTGATAATTATTCTGATAATTATTTCCAGGCCTTTGGTTTATGTATGAAATATTCTCTCTTTATTCCATTGTTAATTCAATACTTAGACAATCTTTTGTCAAATGTGGTCCTCCACACTGCTCACAACTAATTCGTATTGAGTGAATATCCTTAGTCATCTTTTCCATTCGTCTCTCGACAGCATCTATCTTTGCGGAAATGGAATCTAAGTCATGGCTAGAATCGGCTCTAGCTGCTTTAGATGATCTAACGATATCTTTTTCTTGGTGCCACTCATGTGAGTGGGAAGCAGTGTTATCAATAATTTTGTAAGCATCAGTTTCGGTTTTCTTCATAATAGAACCACCAGCTGCTATATCTATGTCTTTCCTTGTAGTGATGTCGCATCCTTGGTAGAATATTTGTACTATTTGACATGTGTCTAAACCATGTTGCGAACATCCTCTTAATAACTTTCCATATCTAGTCCATACCTCATATAGAGTTTCATTTGGCTTCTGTGTAAACGTAACAATTTCTGCTTGAAGTCTTACGGCTTTAGATGCAGGAAAGAATTGTTTAAGAAATTTTTCAACTAAAACATCCCATGTCTCAATCGCCCCTTCAGGTAACGATTCCAACCAATCTTTGGCTTCTCCCTTTAAAGTCCAGGGAAATAACATGAGATATATCTGTTCATCCTCCACTTCTCGGATTTTAAATAGTGTGCAGATCCTATTAAAGGTACGTAAATGTTCATTTGGATCTTCCTTCGGCGCACCACTAAATTGGCATTGATTAGTCACCATGTGTAGAATTTGTCCTTTGATTTCATAATCTGGCGCATTAAAGTCTGGATGAGTAATTGCGTGACCTTGGCCAGTGCGTTTAGCTCTCATTCGGTCTTCCATACATAAAGGTTCCAAATTCTCCATAATTGAACTTGTTGAATCGGAATCACTAGAGGATTCTGATTTAATGGTTCGTTCCTCAACAATCTCTGTTTGAATGATTGGTGGTTCTGGAGGAATGTTTAGTGGTTCAGGATCTACGAATCGTTCTTGAATATTCTCCGGATTCTCAATTGTGAGGTTGGGTTCAAAAAATGGATTATCGGAAATTTGAACTGGAGTACTTGGTCGACTGGATGACGATTCTAAAGAAAAATCCACGGCAGTAATATTTGCTAAATGTCTTGATCTAGTTACAGGTGGTGAACGTACAAAAGGTGGTGAACGTCTTGCTCGGTGCATTCACTGAATATCTTATTAGTTTTTAAAAGGAAAGAAAAATTATAATAAGTTATCCAATCAATAGACTTTTCTGATTTTACCCACGTTTCGAATAGCCAAAAGATGCAGCAGAGGGGCAGGATTCGTTTGGTCTCAATATAATTGAGGACTGTTTGGCTCCAATAACCCGGTCCACGTACAAATCCAACTATTACTACGAACCAGAAAATTTTGATGTCTATTAATTTAACTACTTAAAATAAATTTTCGTAATTTTAAGAAATTTAGATAAAAAGTAGAATAAAAATCTATGTCCTAAAACTAGAATAGCGAGAAATAAGAAAGAAAAAGAGTTCGTCGAAAAAGGTCGAAAAAGAAAAATGGTTGAAAAATAAAAGGTGACGGAAAAATAAAAGAAACTTATAAAACTTAAAAACACTTGACTAACCTAACCTTATTACTACAACTAACTTAAAATTATAATCGCAAATTGAGATTACTAATTGGAATGATAATTGATACATAGGTAAAAGTCGTCTAAAAATATTAAACCTTACAGGAAAAACTAAATCCCAAATGGAAATAACTTAAAAAGAAACTAAAACTTAAAAAGGCGTCGCAAAATTCTAAAGCACCTAAATCTTAGTCTAAAGAAAAAGCACTTAAGGGATTTTACGGCAAAGCCTAAAAATCTAGAAGTAAAAATAACTATGGCAAAAACTATGAATTAAAATTAAATACGAGCAAAAAATACAAAAGTTACGCTAAAAATATTAAAAAGGGACAAAATATAAAAATATACAAAAAGTTGTAAAAATTACAATTTTTATAAAAATATTATTTTTATATTATTTATTTTATAAAACTATTAATTTTACAATTTAATTAAACTAATTTAACTAAATAAAACAAATTAAATAAAAAGTAAAACTTAAAATAAAACTAATTATAATAATAATAATAATTAGGGTTAAATAATAATAATAATAATTAATTACCCGTAATTAATTGCAGTTAGGATTTCTGTCGGTGTCAGAGTTACTCCGCAATTCGCGGTATTCGATGCAGCAAACCCCGCGAGTCGCGGGGTTCCAGTTTTCAACTCTGGAACAGTTTTTTATTTTACGCGTTTTTTTTTATTTTTTATTTTCTGTTTTTATATTTTCTGTTTTAAAATCTAATTAAAATATTTATATAATTTAAATAAAACTTATCTTTAATAACTAAGATAAAAATAAAATACTTTATAACAATCTAAAAAAAAATAGATTTATATATATTTATATTATTATTTTTTTCGGTCTTTTATATTTATAAAATATATTTATAAAATAAATTAAATAAAACTTATATTTTTACAAACTAAAGAAACTTTATAAAACTTAAATATTTATCAAACTCCTAAAAGTATTTATATTTTTGTTTTTCTTTTTATATTTTCGAATAATTAAAAACGTATTTTTATAAAAACGAATTTTAATAAAAGTAAACTAAAAATCTTTTTTTTTTCTTTCTTATTAGCGTTGCGCTTCCGGTGTTTAAGAGTTCCCCGGCAGCGGCGCCAAAAATACTTGATGTTAAAGCAAAGGGGTACAAAATAGTTTATATTTTTACAGGAAATACTATTAAATACGATACAATTTTACACAAGATATTTATTTATTTAGAGAATGGATATACTTAAACCTTGCTACAACACTTATAGGCAGTGTACCTAATCGTACAGTAGTGTAGTTTTTAGTAAGTCCGGTTCGTTCCACAGGGAATCTTTTTAAACAAAGCTTAACGCTATATTAGTTTACTTTTATAAAAATATAAATATATATATAAGTAATATTATTATTATTAAAACCAAATGTAAAATAATAAATATAAATATAAGACTTAAATTAAAGCGTAAAGTAAATAACAATAATGAAATTGCGAATAATAAAAATGCGATAAAATAAACTTGCGATAATTAAAAAGTACGATAATTAAAAGTGCAATTAAATATAATAACAATAAAAATGCGATAATTAGAAGTGCAATTAAATATAAAATAAAGGAAATTAAATATGAAATAAAAGAATTATGCTTATTTAAACTTCCGTAATCATGATGTTTGACGTGTCGATTTTAGTTTTATGCTCATGGGTTAATTGTCCTTTGTCCTGGATTATTTAATATGTCCATACGGATTTGTCCATAATAGTCCATCAGTCATAAATATAAAGAGCGAAAGCCTTCGTCAAATTATTCTTATTCCTGAAGTCAAATATTCCAACTAATTGGGGATTCGAATTGTAACAAGGTTTTAATACTTTGTTTAATGAATACACCAGGTTATCGACTGCGTGTAAACTAAGGTTTTACTACTTTGTTAACAATTGCACCAATTACCCTTGAATGTAATTCACCCCTGTTTCAACAAGTCTATTAACTATTAATCCAGTTCCGTATCCGGTAAAATGAATAATTATTGGTATTTATAGATATCCCGCCCACCGTACCCAGTCAAGCGTATGTGGTTATATATAAATACGTCGAATTATAAGTTTGTATATTAAATTAACAAGGTATTGTTTAATTAATATAAAACCCATTAATAACCCATAGTCTAATTTCCACAAGTGTCGTTCTTTTATCCAAACCCCAATTATGGTACAAAGCCCAATTACCCAATTTTAGTAATTAGCCCAACATCATGATTACTTCGGATTAAATAATCATAATAATAACTTAGCTACGAGACATTAATGTAAAAAGGTTGAACATAACTTACAATGATTAAAAATAGCGTAGCGTTACACGGACAGAATTTCGACTTACACCCTTACAACATTCGCTAACATACCCTTATTATTAGGATTTAAAATTAAAATTAAAATTAAAATATAAATTATATATATATTTTTACGTATATATTGAAAGAGAGATAGATTAGGAATGTTTTTGCGATCAGAATTAGGTTGCTTTTATAGGGAGTTTCAGAAATTGGGGCTCCGCGACTCGCGGCCCTTTTGGCCTTCAGACTCCGTGAGTCGCGGAGTTTGCTTTTACAGCTCACACAAGTTTGGCTCTTTGTTTACCGACGGTTTTATAAATAAATATAATATATTAAATAATTATAAGAATTATTTAAATATTATATTATATTTATGTGCATAGTTGACTTGTAATTTTTAGTCCGTTGCGTCGAGCGTTGAGAGTTGACTCATGTCCCGGTTCCGGATTTTCGAACGTCCTTGCGTACAATTTAATATCTTGTACTTTGCGTTTTGAATCTTGTACTCTTGTAATTTCGAGACTTTTCTTATCAATAATTGGAACCTCTTTGATTGTCTTTTGTACTTTTGAGCTTTTTGGTCGTTTGCGTCTTCAATTCGTCGAATCTGTCTTTTGTCTTCATCTTTTATTATTTAAACGAATATCACTTTTAAATAGAACAATTGCAACTAAAAGCTTGTCTTTCTTGAGGAATAATGCTATGAAATATATGTTCGTTTTTAGCATTATCAAACACCATTAATCACTTCATACATTGGTGCCGTTACTCTTATTCTTCTTGCTTCCGTCTTGTCAATGGGTAACCCTCCGTCATGCAAATACCTCAAATATGGCGTCATCCAAGTTTCCTTGGTACCTTCAACTATTGCCATAATTGGTTTTTCATGTATTGATTTTTCTTTAAGCTCTTCAACCAACATTCGTTTGTGCAAATGATCAAAGGTTAAAGTAGCCAGTTTGCTTAAGACGTCAGCCTTCTTATTCTTATTTCGAGGGATTTTCACAACTTCAAAGTTATCTCTTTGAAATTGTCTCCACCAACTTTACATATTGCCTCATTGATGTATCCCGTGCATCAAATGTTCCATTAACCTGTTGGGCCACAATTTGAGAATCAACATATGCTCATAAATTTGTTATGTCCATTTCCGCTGCTATGCACAAGCCGGAGAGTAATGCCTCATATTCTGCTTCGCTGTTGGACGCATAAAAACAAAATTTCAATGCATAAGTATACTCCTCTCCATATGGACTTGTTAAAACCAGCCCTGCACCTGTTCCCTCTTCACTGGAGGCCCCATCAGTGTGTAATTCCCATACATGCTGTTTTGGTGCCATTTTATTGTCGTATTCCACTTTTTCATTTGTTTCCAGGAGAAAATCTGCCAAAATTTGTCCTTTAACTGCATTCCGGGGAGCAAAATTGATTTCATATTCCCCCAACTCGATGGCCCATTTTGCTAGACAGCCAGATGATTCCGGACGCCGGAGTATTTGCTTCAACGGTTGATCTGTTAACACCAAGATAGGATGACCTTGAAAATACCTTCGTAAACGTCGTGCAGTATGCACAAGGGCATAAACCATGCGATGAAGTGGTGGATAATTCGTTTCACCGAGCTGCAATACTTTGCTAACAAAATATATAGGCATTTGCACACCGTTCCGTTCTGCGATTAAGAAAGAACTAATTACTTATTTTGAGATAGCTAAATACAAAATTAAGGTCTCCCCTTCTTTTGGTGCTGTTAATGTTGGTAACGTTTTCAACAACTGCTTAACCTCATGGAATGCATTTTCGGCTTCCGCCGTCCATACAAAATATTTTTTATTTAAACAACCTTTTAACACTTTCATGAATGGAAGCGACTTCTCAGCTGCTTTAGACAGAAATCTTGTTAATGCTGCTAAACATCCATGCAATCTTTGAACGTCTTTCTTGCTGACCGGCGATTTCATGTCTTCAATTGCTTGAATTTTCTTAGGATTAGCTTTGATACCCCGTTCTGTAACTATGTGACCTAAAAATTTTCCTTCCTCCACACCAAACTTTCCTTCCTCCACACCAAAGATGCAAAAGTCTCTTGTATATCTCGTAACATCTTTTCTTCAGTATGACTTTTTATAACAATATCATCCACATAAGCTTCTAGATTTCACCCAATTTGATCCTTAAAATCCATATCAATAAGTCGTTGATATGTTGCTCCTGCATTTTTCAGTCCAAAAGGCATTTTCATGTAACAGAATATGCCTTCCGTCGTGTGAAAAGCCGTTTTGTCTTCATCTTTTAAATCCATAGGTATTTGATGATACCCCTTAGCTGCATTTAAGAAACATTTAAATTGATATCCTGCCAATGATTCAACCTTCCAATCGATTTCAGGTAAGGGATAATTATCCTTTGGGCATGCTTTATTGATATCTGTGAAATCCACACACATTCTCCATGAGTTATCCGGCTTCCTAACCATGACTGGATTGGCCACCCATGTCTGATATTTTACCTCTCGCAAGATCCCAGCATCTACCAAACTTTGTATCTCATCACGGAGGAATTTGCTTCTTTCTGGCGCCATGCCTCATTTCCTTTGACAAACATGATGCATGTTAGGATTCACATTTAACCTATGTTTTGCCACTTCCCTTGGGACATCGGTCATATCAGACGGTTGCCATGCAAAAATGTCTAAATTTGTTGCCAAGATATTGTATAATTTTTCTTTACATGCAGTAGATAACGTATGCCCAATTATGATTTTTTGATCTGGAAACTGTGAATTTGGCGAAATTGACCCATCATCATGTATTATTGGCTTAATTATTGCTTTTGTTACTTGAGAACACTCAATCAACTTCTGCCGTTCTGCATACAACGTTGATATTCCGCCTGGTGTTGGAAACTTCATCATGCCATGCACAGTTGATGTTACAGCTCCAAACGTCATTAAAGCAGTTCGTCCTAAAATTATATTGTATTGTGAATTTGCTTTAACTACCAGTAACTAAATGTTGGTTGTGCGTCTTAAGGGTGACTTGCCTAAGGTTACTTCAAGCAGAATGCTTCCTTTCGACCAAGACGGCTCACTTGTAAAACTTGGTAACTGCACATATGTTTCCTTCATTTTTTCTTTCACATCTTTGGGAAGCTGTATGAAGCAATGTTCATACATAATGTCTGCTCCAGCTCCTGTGTCAGTATAAATATTGCGTTTTAAGCAATTAGCAACTCGTGCTTTGATAACCACTGGACCATCGGATGGATTTGTGTTGAACATAGAAGGAAATGATATAATTGCTCTTCCCAATCTTCTAACACTTCTGCCTTCCTCCATTGTCCAGCTTTCCATGGATGTATCATGCCTACTTCTATGGGTACCAATTCGTTACCCTCGCCTTCTTTATCAGTGTTGGTGTAACATCCCGCATTTTTCCGTTAAATTATTTTAACGCCCGTCTTTTTTTTTAAAATAATACCTTTCGTTATTTAAATTCATAGTTTCCGTTGACTAACGTTCATAATAATTCCATCATTTAATTATAACACCTCTCGTTAACTTGCGTTTTAAAAATATTCGATCGGTTAAATCCCGCACCCGCTTCTAAACTCGAGGGACTAAAATTGACACGGGGCAAACTAGTTGACTAGGTCAACTAGTCCACCCCAATCACCACCATTCAATCACCTCCATCTCTCTCTCTTTCTCTCTAGCAAGAACACACACACAAACACCCAATTCAATCATTCATCATCTAAATCCGATCTAGGAGGCTTACAACAAAACAAATTACATATTTGGAATCCTCTCTTCATCCTCTACAATTTGATACCAACTTCATCTCGTTTGGGTAACATTTCTAAAACTATAGATTTCTCTAAATTCGTGTTTTTGACTTGAAATGTTGTTAATTAGTGTCTATGGCTCATTGTGATGTCGTGTATGTAATTTGTATGCTCGATTCGTTGTTTTTGGTGTAACTAGTTCAATATGAAAATTACTTGCTAAATCCTTGATTTTGGATGATCAAATGTTGTTAGATTGTTAAAGTGCATGTTTTAAAAGTGTTACTAGTATCATTAGCTTCGTTTTGATGTATAGGTTGATTAAGGAAACTCCAAGAACATGATTAATGATTTTGTAAACTTGGATTAGGGTTTCATGAGCTTTACATGAACTTTTGATGCGTCAAATGCTATGAGATATTGTTGTTAAGTGTTTTGTTGCAATGTGTGTTTGATTACCTTCGAAACGGCATAACATACATGTAAATTGGTTGCCCGAATCATAAAATGCGTTTTTGGAACTTGAACTTTGATTATGAACGTTTAATTACGGTTTTTGGTTGTTGTAAGTGGAAGTTTGATTGATGAAATGTGCTTAGTTGTATTCCTCGTCAAAATACCTTTCCAACGATATATGATAGGCATTATAAGTGTTTGCGGGTCAATTGTTGTGTTAGAATTGATTTTGGCTCGTGCATACTTGGGAAAAACAGAAACAGACCTGCACAGATGGTGGCGCGGCGCGCCCCATCCCCGCGCGGCGCGCGGATGTGCCTGGTCAGATTCTGACCTCCTCGTCCCATTTCACGTGAAATGTTTGATGACCTACGGACCTCCGATTCACATGAAACTTGTTTTAATATACTTGTATATGAATAACTAGCATAGAAAATTTGTCCGGGACCCGACCCGAACGTGTTGACTTTTGTTGACTTTGACCCGACCAAGTTTGACTTTTTGTCAAACTTAACCAATTAATTATGCAATCTTTCTAACATGATTCTATACTTGTATCTTGCATGAAACTTGACAATTTGCTTCACATGCTACATAATCGAGTCGTATTGAGCCATAGGACTAATTGAACATCTTTGACCGTTTGTGTTTACCGTTATTGATACAACCTATATGTTTAGGTCAAGACTAGCTTTGTCTTTGCACGCGTCTACTTGTTGAAGTACTTTATTAACTCTTGCACTCAAGGTGAGATCATAGTCCCACTTTTACTCTTTTTGAACTTATATTGGGATGAGAAAACATAAACGATTCTTTTGAACTAAGTGAACACAAGAACGGGAAAACAAACATTCTACATACGAGTTTAGAACAAAAATCCTCAATTCGATTATCATTAGTTACACTTGCCGGGTGTAAGCGAGAACTTATGTTATATGGCCATATGGGTTGACAACCCTCATCTTTGACGGTTCGCTACCGTCTACGGATGAAATATATTTTCGAGAATCAGTGTTTGTTCTAGCACTAAGTGATGGGGTATACAATGGAAGGAATGTTAAGCTTTGATAATTGGGTGCTCGTGAAACAAACTTTTGGAATGTATTACTATTATTTCATTGATGCAAATCTTGTGGTTCACTTGTATTTACTTACTAAACCTATGATTTCACCAACGTTTTCGTTGACAGATTTCTATGTTTTTCTCAGGTCTTGCACGATATGTGAAACATGCTTCCGCTTACTATTTGATACTTGCATCCGATGTCGAGTATACATGCTTTTCATGGAGCGTCTTTTGACCTTACTTTAAACTGTGTCGCCTAGATTTCAATCGTACTTATAACGTTGTAACTTAACTTTTGGTTGAACAATTCTTGTAAACTTTGAAACAATCTTTATTTTGAAATGAAGGCGACATATTTTGGTCAAACGTTATCTTAAAGACTTATAATCAGGTAATGGGACCCACGTAGCCGACGCCGTCACTTGACGATTTGTCGGGGTCGCTACAAGTGGTATCAGAGCCTTGGTTGTAGGGATTTAGAGTTCATTTGTGTCCACCCCGAGTCATAGGGTACATAGGTGAATCTAGACTACAACCGGCATATAGACTGAAGTAGGAATTATTTGACTAATTGTGCATTTATACTCGAACTCTTCTATCATATCTAACTCGTATTCGATCTTGATCTTACGTTGATAAATTTTGTTGATGCGCCACCTTGACTTTATGAAGTAATGTTAAATGCACATGAGAATCAGGGTAATATAATTTTCGGGATTATATTACGGTGATTCACATGGACGTTCCGACATTATGACGTAAAGAATTTAAGGCGAGTCAAGGAAAAAAAAACAAAAAAAACAAAAAAAAAAAAAAAAAATTCCTCTCTATCCTATTTCCATACTCCGGTTAGTATTGTTGAAAATACTAACCAACGATATTCTTGTCTCATGAAGGAACAATGGCTCACCAAGGTCAACACAATACTCCTCTCGAAACTCTAGAACAAGCTCTTCAACGAATGATAACCACCGCCGTGGGTACGGCCGTGGCCGATCACTTTTCTAACAACAACAATCATGGATCCGGTAATTCAATCGAGGGTTGCTCCTACAAGAACTTCATGAAGTACAATCCTCCCACTTTCGATGGAACCGGAGGACCGGTTACTCTCACCCGATGGTTTGAACAAATGGAGACCGTTTTTAACACAAGCGGTTGTCGAGACCAAGATAAGGTCAAGTTTTCCACCCTCACCTTCACCGGCATTGCTCTCTCGTGGTGGAACACGTATGTACAATTGGTGGGGAGCGATGAAGCCCACACACTCTCTTGGACCGAATTAAGAGAAAGAATGATCACCGAATACTTTCCGCGCAACGAGACTCGAAGGCTCGAACAGGGTCTAAGGAATTTAAAAACAGTCGGAAATGACCTCAAAGCTTATAATCAACGGTTTACCGAACTAGTCTCGATGTGTCCAAATCTCATGACTCCTGAATCCCTAAGAGTCGAACTTTACATGGATGGCCTCCCTAAGAGCATTCAACACAAGGTAATGACATCTCAACCCACTAACCTACAAGAGGCTTTAACAATGGCCCGCCAAGCCTTAGAAACGTGAATGAAATGGAAGCACCGGCACCAATGGTCGAGAACCACCCGAGTAACAACAAAAGAACATGGGAAGCCTCTCAATCAAGCAACCACAACAATAACAACAACCCCGCCAAGAAGCCTTTCGCCTCCAACGACAAGAAAGGCTATACCGGAAAACTACCTTTTTGTAACGAATGCCACAAGCATCACTTTGAAGGATGTGGCAGGTTTCACCACCGGCGCCAAGGACCCGTCGCTCGAAAGATGCCCAACGCACACAGAACGGGTGCTTGCTTCGAATGTGGCCAACTGGGTCATTTTAGGAATGTGTGCCCAAATAAGAAAATCAACCCCAACGCACGCCGTTGAACCTTCAACATCGACACCTAGGATGCCCGGAACGACGATGGACTAGTAACGGGTACGTTTCTTCACAACAAACCGTATACTTCATACTTATTCGATTTCATTACCGTTAGACGTTTTATAACCAAGTCTTTGACTCGTGCTCTTTGCACTCTACTTTTTTTCCCTAGACACTACTTAGGCAATTTAAGCGACCAACGGAAAAATATTGTGTGCCTATAAATATTATCGGAGGACATACGTTAAGAAATTTAACTCGACACCAATAGAACTAAGGAACTCAAAACCTATTCATTAAGGAGAAATTGTTGCCCTACATTTATGTATAGATTATTGTGAACTAAGAAATTTTCGGTTGTAAACCGATACCCTCTCCCTCGCATCCATGACCTCATGATTATTTGCACGAATCCCGTATATTCCAAATCGACCTCCGTTCCGGTTATCACCAATTGGGGGTTAAGGGAGACGATGTCTCCTAAGCCACTTTCCGAACTCGCTACGTTAGTTGTAAATCTCTCTTAGTACCGTTTGATTTATTTAGGGCTCGCCCGTATCCATAACCCTCTTGAACCGCGTATGCAAATTCATATAGACTAACCTGTATTTATAGATGACATCTTAACTTATTCAAGTAAAGAAGGAAAACGAACAACATCACCATCTTAAGCTCGAACTTTTGAGAAAAGAGCAACTTTATACCAAATTCTCCGAGTGAGAATTTCTGTTGAACGAAGTCCAATTTTCTAGACCATGATGTTAAAGGTCAAGGCATTACAATCAATCTCGAAATCAAGCCACATGTAATCAGGAAACTCTCCCAACTCAGACTTGTATTGGTAAAATCTTAGATCTCGTCTATTTTTACCGAAGATTCATTTCTGACTTTTCTCGTGTTACACGACTTTTAAACTCGTTAACTCACTAAGGAAAACTTTAAACCTCTTCATGTCTGAGCCTTGAACGTGATTCTTCACACCAACCTTCCTAGCTAAATTCGTATAGCACTAGATGGAACTCAAACATGGAAATATTTCTACTTGAACGCCGAAAGGCATACTCTCTCGTCTCAAAAAAAAAAAAAAAAAAAAAAAAAAAAAAAAAAAAAAAATCAACATAACTAAAATTCGTTATTTTACACGAAGAATTCGAATACTAAATTGTGGATCCGATCAAACTTCTCGTCATCACGTACCACACTACATACCTCTGTTATTTCACCGTCACCGTCTGATATTACTGGAATTTAAGATAACACACAATCCAACGATACTTCACTCTTCTTTGATTTAACGCCCTCGTGTTTCTGATAATCGGCCAACTATTATGCAACCCCGAACTATACAACTACGTGTACTATCTCGTTTCTCTTTCAGACTTCAACTTTTGACAACTAGAGGCACGTTATGGCAACCTCGAGATGTAAGCTCATCCTATTCAAAGTCCTCATTTCACTCCTATCCTCATCGCTCGCATTTCCGTTTAAGGAAACTTTTGTAACATTTCTCAATGGATAGAGAAACTCTTCATATTACATTAGTATTCGCCACGAGGGTGAATAGTCCTAACGAACATTTTTGAGCCCTAACTAACTTGTTCAAACATATCTTAAGGAATTCTTTTTCTAATATGGTGTACCATTGCCAATGCCAATTACCTCGGATCAAAATACTCGTTTCACTTCTAGTTTTACAAGAAACCTTGGAGACCCGTTTAGACATGAGTACCGCGTACCACCCACAAACCGACGAACCGAGCAAACGAACGATTTACGTCTTGGAAAGACATGTCACAAACTCGTATTGTCACCTTTAGTAGATCACTCTTACAACAGTAGATACCACTCGTGTGTTCACACGCACTTTTCGAAACCCTATATGACCGCTAATGTCATACCCCTGTTCATTTAACCAAAGCATCAACCACCGAAATCTGAACTCCATCAAGAAACAACAATTTAGATCGTTCAAGTCCGAGAAGGGCTCGAGACGACCCGTAGTCGCCCAAAAGAGTTATACCAAACTTAGATGAAAACCTCACAAATCCCAGTGTGTAACCGCGTAATATTGAGAAACCGCACCTTGGGAAGGTAAAATCCATTTTAGGAAATCGAGAAAGGCTATAGCCGCAATATTGAACCTTTTGAAACCTTGGGGCGTATTGGAACCGCTTCCTATCGTTTAGAACTTCCGACTCAATTAAGTTTCCGTTTACCCTACATTTCGTGTAACAAACTTAGAAACGTGTCCTGCGGAACAGGAACGTGCAATCCTTCTAGATGCACCAACTATTGATGACAAACTCCTCCTCATAGGAAAAACCGGCTGAACTTGTGGATCGTAAAACCAAGCCCTAATACAACGTAACACCCCGACTATCCGGATTCGTGGAATGTCTAAGAAAGTACCTTCAATCATTCGTAGAGTTACTACACTAGGTCCCGAGTAAGAGATACTGATTATTACTTCCAACTAAATTTCGGGACGAAATTTCTTTTGAGGTGTGGATAATGTAACATCCCGCATTTTTCCGTTAAATTATTTTAACGCCCGTCTTTTTTTTTAAAATAATACCTTTCGTTATTTAAATTCGTAGTTTCCGTTGACTAACGTTCATAATAATTCCGTCATTTAATTATAACACCTCTCGTTAACTTGCGTTTTAAAAATATTCGATCGGTTAAATCCCGCACCCGCTTCTAAACTCGAGGGACTAAAATTGACACGGGGCAAACTAGTTGACTAGGTTAACTAGTCCACCCCAATCACCACCATTCAATCACCTCCATCTCTCTCTCTTTCTCTCTAGCAAGAACACACACACAAACACCCAATTCAATCATTCATCATCTAAATCCGATCTAGGAGGCTTACAACAAAACAAATTACATATTTGGAATCCTCTCTTCATCCTCTACAATTTGATACCAACTTCATCTCGTTTGGGTAACATTTCTAAAACTCTAGATTTCTCTAAATTCGTGTTTTTGACTTGAAATGTTGTTAATTAGTGTCTATGGCTCATTGTGATGTCGTGTATGTAATTTGTATGCTCGATTCGTTATTTTTGGTGTAACTAGTTCAATATGAAAATTACTTGCTAAATCCTTGATTTTGGATGATCAAATGTTGTTAGATTGTTAAAGTGCATGTTTTAAAAGTGTTACTAGTATCATTAGCTTCGTTTTGATGTATAGGTTGATTAAGGAAACTCCAAGAACATGATTAATGATTTTGTAAACTTGGATTAGGGTTTGATGAGCTTTACATGAACTTTTGATGCGTCAAATGCTATGAGATATTGTTGTTAAGTGTTTTGTTGCAATGTGTGTTTGATTACCTTCGAAACGGCATAACATACATGTAAATTGGTTGCCCGAATCATAAAATGCGTTTTTGGAACTTGAACTTTGATTATGAACGTTTAATTACGGTTTTTGGTTGTTGTAAGTGGAAGTTTGATTGATGAAATGTGCTTAGTTGTATTCCTCGTCAAAATACCTTTCCAACGATATATGATAGGCATTATAAGTGTTTGCGGGTCAATTGTTGTGTTAGAATTGATTTTGGCTCGTGCATACTTGGGAAAAACAGAAACAGACCTGCACAGATGGTGGCGCGGCGCGCCCCATCCCCGCGCGGCGCGCGGATGTGCCTGGTCAGATTCTGACCTCCTCGTCCCATTTCACGTGAAATGTTTGATGACCTACGGACCTCCGATTCACATGAAACTTGTTTTAATATACTTGTATATGAATAACTAGCATAGAAAATTTGTCCGGGACCCGACCCGAACGTGTTGACTTTTGTTGACTTTGACCCGACCAAGTTTGACTTTTTGTCAAACTTAACCAATTAATTATGCAATCTTTCTAACATGATTCTATACTTGTATCTTGCATGAAACTTGACAATTTGCTTCACATGCTACATAATCGAGTCGTATTGAGCCATAGGACTAATTGAACATCTTTGACCGTTTGTGTTTACCGTTATTGATACAACCTATATGTTTAGGTCAAGACTAGCTTTGTCTTTGCACGCGTCTACTTGTTGAAGTACTTTATTAACTCTTGCACTCAAGGTGAGATCATAGTCCCACTTTTACTCTTTTTGAACTTATATTGGGATGAGAAAACATAAACGATTCTTTTGAACTAAGTGAACACAAGAACGGGAAAACAAACATTCTACATACGAGTTTAGAACAAAAATCCTCAATTCGATTATCATTAGTTACACTTGCCGGGTGTAAGCGAGAACTTATGTTATATGGCCATATGGGTTGACAACCCTCATCTTTGACGGTTCGCTACCGTCTACGGATGAAATATATTTTCGAGAATCAGTGTTTGTTCTAGCACTAAGTGATGGGGTATACAATGGAAGGAATGTTAAGCTTTGATAATTGGGTGCTCGTGAAACAAACTTTTGGAATGTATTACTATTATTTCATTGATGCAAATCTTGTGGTTCACTTGTATTTACTTACTAAACCTATGATTTCACCAACGTTTTCGTTGACAGATTTCTATGTTTTTCTCAGGTCTTGCACGATATGTGAAACATGCTTCCGCTTACTATTTGATACTTGCATCCGATGTCGAGTATACATGCTTTTCATGGAGCGTCTTTTGACCTTACTTTAAACTGTGTCGCCAAGATTTCAATCGTACTTATAACGTTGTAACTTAACTTTTGGTTGAACAATTCTTGTAAACTTTGAAACAATATTTATTTTGAAATGAAGGCGACATATTTTGGTCAAACGTTATCTTAAAGACTTATAATCAGGTAATGGGACCCACGTAGCTGACGCCGTCACTTGACGATTTGTCGGGGTCGCTACAGTTGGTGAGATGATTCGTCTTAATAATGGATGGCGCCATTGTTAACACCTATTTCCTTATGAGGTAAGGCTTAGTGTGTTAGCACAACACTAGAAGTGATCTAGCTAAAGATAGGGGAGTGTTTCCAATTGATTTTTACCCTTGGGAAATAATCCCTGCAGACCCAGCACACAGATCTGGAAATCTGTGGGGTGGCTTAATCAATCCGTTGTCCGTTTAGCGTTTAGCTGTTAGCTGGATGACTTCTGGTGAGAGAAATTACTTTGTGAGAGAGAAAGGTGAAGTCTCTGCTCACAAATTGTCAGGATGTCTGAATGTATAAAATGACGACCTAAGGGGTCTATTTATAGTGACAGATCCACCGGATTGTTCGGGGACACGTGTCAGATGATGATACGTTCTGTTATTCGTGATCCGAAGTTTACGCTGAATGTGGCGCTCTCCATCCAGGGCTTAAGCGCTAGGCGGCCTTCAGGGCTTATGCATGACGGAAGCAGCCTGTACAGCAGAGAATGCTTGATGGACAGTTTCACAAAACCATTGTTCTCAGTGTTCCTGATGCTATTTTCATGCGAATATTATGCCTTTATGCGTGTATACGATAGAATATACCATTATTTAAATATCCATCGAATGATAAACGAGTGCTTCTTTTATTTACTAAATAAATCTGAAACTATATTTATATATTCAATATACCTTATTTATATATATAGATATGTTTTAAATGATAATTATTATATATTGTTTTATTTTACCGAGTTAATTCTAATATAATATATTTCAAATTATATTTCGAATTAATATATATATTTATATTTTTAGATATATATGTATCTATTTACAATTTGTTGTTCGTGAATCGCCGAGAACAGTCGAAGGGTAATTTGAATATATGAACATAGTTTCCAAAATTTTTGAGACTCAACATTAAAGACTTTGCTTATCGTGTCGAAATCATATAAAGATCAAGTTTAAATTTGGTCGGAAATTTCCGGGTCGTCACAAGTTAAACGTGTACACAGTACGCAGTTCGTTCGAAACGTCAAGTGACACCAACGGTCATAAAGGCTTCCGGGGATCAAGTTAAGTAACCTACGTACTTAAAGGAACGTTTAAACATATAAACGAAAGTAATCCACATATAGTAAGATCCCAGAGTATAGTATAGCTCAGTACGCACAAATACGCAGTTTCGTGAAAGCAAAAAGCACAAAAGCAAGTCGAAAAAGTCGGGTCGTTACATTACCCACCTGTTAATGAAAATTTCGTCCCGAAATTTTAAGCTGAGGTAGATGGTAGAGTTGTGAAGAGGTGAGGATACTTCTGCTTTATGTGATCCTCTCGCTCCCAAGTAAACTCAGATCCTCGTTTTGCATTCCATCGTACTCGGATGGTCCATAATTTCGACAGGTCTTGACCTCACGGTCCATAATTTCGACAGGTTCTTCCACAAAATGGAGTTTGTCGTCAATCGTATGCTCCTCGAGAGGTATGACGAGTTCTGGTTCAGTAAGACACTTCTTCAGATTCAACACGTGGAAAGTGGGGTCAACTGCTCTCAATTGAGTCGGAAGATCTAAACGGTAAGCAACGGGTCGAACATGATCCAAGACTTCAAAAGGACCAATATATCGCGGATTCAACTTCCCATGCTTTTTGAAACGGATTACACCTTTCCAAGGTGCGACTTTCAACATAACGTGGTCACCGATTTGAAATTCGCGATCTCCACGTTTAAGATCGGCATAGCTCTTTTGATGATCACGGGCCGTCTTGAGCCTCTCTTGAATTTGGACAATCTTCTCGGTTGTTTCAGGGACGAGTTCGGGACCGGTGAGTTGCTTTTCACCTACTTCGGCCCAACAGATAGGAGAACGACATTTACGGCTATACAATGCTTCAAAAGGTGCGGCCTTAATGCTTGCGTGATAGCGTTTGTTGTATGAGAATTCGGCTAAAGGCAAATGTCTCTCCCAAGCTTTCCCGAAATCAATAACACAAGCACGTAACATGTCCTCCAGGGTTTGAATAGTGCGCTCGCTCTGTCCTTTGGTTTGTGGGTGATACGCTGTACTCATATCTAGACGTGTTCCCAAGGCTTCTTGTAAAGAACGCCAAAATCTAGAAGCAAAAACGGGTATCGCAATCTGAGATAATCGATAAGGGTACACCTTGACGAGATATAATCTCCTTTATGTATAGCTGCTCTAGTCTTTCCATCGTATCAGTCTCCTTCATGGCTAGGAAGTGTGCAGATTTGGTAAGACCGTCAACGATAACCCATATGGTATCAAAACCGCCTACCGTCTTCGGTAGCTTCGTGATGAAGTCCATCGTTATTCCTTCACACTACCATTGCGGGATTTCAGGTTATTGAAGTAACCCAGACGGCTTCTGATGTTCGGCTTTGATCTTGGAACAAGTTAAACACTTTCCAACATATGCTTCAACATCCCTCTTAAGGTTTGGCCACCAATATTGAACCTTGAGGTCGTGGTACATCTTACCAGCTCCTGGATGAATCGAATACCTTGACTTATGAGATTCGTCTAGAATAAGGATCCGTAAATCTCCATAACTAGGTACCCAAATTCTTCCGGCAAAGTATCGAAGTCCAGTCTCCTTGACCTCAAATCGAGAAACAAGAATGTTCAAGTGCTATTGAGAAATATTCTCCTCCTTGAGAGCCTCTTCTTGAGCTACGTGGATCTGGCTGTTGAGATTCGTCTGAATGGTGATGTTCAAGGCACGGACATGAAGTGGTACCATTCTCTTCTTTCAGCTCAAGGCATCGGCTACAACATTTTCCTTTCCAGGGTGGTAACGAAGTTCATAATCATAGTCGTTCAATGTCTCGATCCATCGACACTGTCTCACGTTCAGTTGCTTCTGATCAAAAATGTGTTGGTAACTTTTGTGATCGGTGAAGATAGTACTCTTGCTTCCATACAGATAGTGTCTCCATAGTTTGAGCGCAAAGACAAAGGCTCCAAGCTCGAGATCGTGAGTGGTGTAGTTTCGATCGTGAATCTTCAGTTGTCGGGAGGCGTACGCAATAATCTTCTTCCGTTGCATCAATACACACCCAAAACCTTGTCGGGAGGCATCGCAATACACAACGAAGTCATCACTGCCTTCAGGAAGGGATAGAATTGGAGCGATGGTTAACTTCTGCTTCAGGGTTTGGAATGTCGACTCTTGTTCGGTTTCCCAAATGAACTTCGTCCCCTTATGAGTTAATGCAGTCAAAGGACGCGCAATCAAAGAGAAACCTTCGACGAATATACGATAGTAACTGACGATGCCTAAGAATTGGCGGATATGAGTAGGAGTAGTGGGGGTTTCCCACTTGCTGATAGCTTCGATCTTCGCGGGATCGACTTTGATACCCTGATCGCTCACGATATGACTAAGAAATTGAACTTCCTTCAACCAAAATTTGCACTTAGAGAATTTGGCATAAAGTTGCTCTTGTCTCAAGAGTTCTAGCACGAGTCGAAGATGTTGCTCATGTTCTTCTTCACTTTTGGAATAGATGAGGATATCTTCTATGAAGACGATAACGAACTTATCCAGGTACGGTTTGCATACGTGATTCATGAGATCCATAAACACGGCAGGTGCGTTGGTTAAACCGAATTGCATCACAAGAAACTCATAATGACCATAACGAGTTCAGAACGCAGTCTTCATCACATCGCTCTCCTTCACCCTCAACTGGTGATAACCGGATCATAAATCAATCTTGGAGTAGACGCTGGATCCTTGCAGCTGATCGAAAAGAACGTCAATTCTGGGAAGGGGATACCGATTCTTGATCGTCAACTTGTTCAGTTCACGATAATCGATACACATGCGGAAAGTTCCGTCCTTCTTCTTCACGAACAAAACAGGTGCGCCCCAAGGCGATGAACTCGGTTGGATAAATCCATGGTCTAGCAGTTCCTGCAGTTGGCTCTGCAACTCATGCAGTTCGGAAGGTTCAAGTCGATAAGATGTGCGAGCTACGGGTGCAGCTCCTGGCACTAGATCGATCTAAAACTCTACTAATCTCGGCGGCAGTAATCCAGGAAACTCTTCTGGAAAGACGTCCGGAAATTCGTTCACTATTCATACATCATCCACGCTTTTCTCTTCAACTTCTATCTTCTTCACATGTGCCAGAATAGCAAAGCGTCCCTTCTTCATAACCTTTTGTGCCTTCAAGCAACTAATAAGGTTCAACTTCGGACTACATCTATCTCCGTAACAATAAAAGGCTCACCATCTTCGAGTGGTATATGAAGAATCTTCTCACCACAGATAACTTCGGCTCTTACCTTGGACAACTAGTCCATACCGACAATCACATCAAAGCTTCTCAACTTGATGGGTATTAGATCAATCTCAAAATCCACTCTGGATAGGTTGATAATACCTCCTCGGCCAATTCGGTCAACTTTCTCATGTTTTCCATTGGCTACCTCAACCAACATACTCTCCTCCAAACGCATGAATGGCCAATCTATCTTAGAGCAAAAGTGTCTACATACATAACTCCTATCGGCACCAGTATCAAACAGAACAGAAGCTAATAGGTTATTGATAGTGAATGTACGTGTAACCAAGTCAGGATTCTCGCGGGCATCTCTTGCGTTCATGTTGAAGGCTCTTCCACGTGCGGGCCCACCATCCTTCTTCTTATTAGGACATTCATTCATGAAGTGGCCCTTCTGTCCACACTCATAGCACTTCCTTGGTCCATTTGGGTTTGTCCTCACAGCTGGGGTGGTGCTCTTACAGTCTCTGCCGATGTGTCTAATCCTTTTGCATTTCTCACACACTGAGTTGCAGTATTTAGTGTGATGCTTGTAGCATCTCTTACACTGAGGAAGGGTACCTTTGTAGTTAGGATTAGAGCTAGGGTTCGGGTTAGGATTCCTCCAGTCTTTGTTTCCGTTAAAATTCTCATACCTCTTAGTCGGGTTCTGGTCAAAACCTTTTCCCTTACTCCCGTTCCACTTACGTTTCCCATTACTAGCTCCCGATTCTGATTTTGCCGTCTCTTGCTCTTGGCGGGTAATTTGATTCATCAAGGTGTGTGCCATACGCATAGCTTCTGGGACATTCGCTGGTTTCGATGAAGTGACATTTCCTTGAATGTCCTTGGGGAGTTCCCACAGATACCTCTCCATCCGCTTGTACTCCGGAGTAACCATTGTGGGGCACATCAAAGCTAACTCCAAGTACCTTCGGTTATAGCCATCAAGGTCAGTTCCTACAACTTTCAGTTCCCAAAACTCCGCTTCCATCTTCTGAATTTCGGTTCTGGGGTAATATTCCTCGATCATGGCACTCTTAAACTCTTCCCATGGTGTAGCGTAAGCTTCCTATGGTAATTTCGGATAGTTGTCCGTTAAGTATTTAACGGTGGTTACTTAGATTTGTGTGTTTAATTAAATTAAATACATACTTAATAGTGAAATGTTTGAATTAATATGTTATATTAATTTACGATTTATTTTGGATAGCGAAAGAACTAGAAAATGTTACGATTAAGTTTATCATCTAGAAGACTTTTCAGTTTACGGAATTCAGAAAAACGACACAATAATTATTTTCGATAATTATTGACTTTAAGAAAATTATTTTTAATTTAATATTTATTTAATGAATTAAACTCGGTGATTGCGTTTCAACGACTAGTTAACGTTCCGGAGACCCGGTACGGTTAACGGCACTCGAAACGAACCACGCGCGTACCAAGAGTTAAGCAAAAACGAGCCCGAACACCCATAAAAGGGCCATTCGGCCGTATTTTGGACCTATGCTTTGTTACTAGTGGACCTTTAGTGTAATTAGGCCCTAACCTAGGTATAAAAGGAAAATTAGAAAGCTAGGAGCCTCATAATTCTCCTAAATCAATCGACATCTCCCTCTCCCTCCCCCTTGAGGCCGTCGGCCATCACCACCCCCATACCACCTTCAAAAGTTGAAATTTGAAGAAACCCCGTACACGAACGTTGTTCTACGCATCGTTCTCTACGCAATAGTATAAGCAATATGATTGTTTGAGGTATAATTGTTAACCCTAATTTCATTAATTCAGTTTTTTGATCAATTACATGGTGTATTAGAGTCTAGTGCTCAAATAATGGTGTCTAGTATTGCTAATTGTTGGTTGATTACGAAATTAACGTTGTATGATTGAAAAACGAATTTGTTTATTGATGATCTGATTAAATTGATATGAGATCTGACTTTTTAATATGTTTAATTAGAAAGATATAGAAAAGTTATTAATTTTAGACTCCGATTTTGCGTGATTTCGTTATCGTATGCTCAAGATATGCGTAATCGAAGTTTACGTTAGGGTTTGCATGAAATCCGAATTTTCTGAGTTGCATGCTTTGTGTTTTAGCTTATGAAAGTTGTGCTACTGTATTCTTTGTGAAAAGTTATGCAATTTAGACTAAAGATTTGCATTAAAAGGTTGTTTAATGCTTTCGATATGATTAAACGAAGTTTTGGTTCGTAAAGAATGCTGAATCTGTTTTTAAGTTTACATAAAAATTGCTAGAATGAACTAGAAATTGTTTTAGACTTTGAGCTTCTTGAATATGTTACTTTAGATGTTCCTTGACATTTTCATTTGTATGAGAACTTGCAAGAACGTGATTTTCCATGAGATAAATGCTAATCTTTGTGATGTGTCCGGTTGATATTCAAAAACTGATGAGTCTGTAATGTTTTGAAAATCTGTACGAATTGGCTAATGCAATGCTTCTGATTATTTTATCACTAAAATATTCAGATGTTTTGAGATGACACCATTTGGCCGTTCATTAAAATCTATTTTCTATATTTTATGAAAAATGTTTAAAAACTGACGCGCGAGCAGAATTTTCTGTAATGAACCTGAATTTGAGCCTTTCTGATATTGGACTTTTATTTATCGTATGAGGCCCTGGCCAGAATTTTTGGAATCGATTTTAAGTCTAGTTAGGATCTGGAGTTTATCATAATTTTATGAATTATGTGCTATGCGCTATGAGTGTATTTCTTTACGACGTATAATTTTCGAAGGTTTACTTTAAGATGTGGAAAATGCGATTTACTAAATTACGAACGATAACATGTTATATGACTTAAGTATGATTCGGTGACTATGTTTGCGTGACTTACTAAGATTTTTGATTTAGTTGACCTATTTGACCGAGTTGACTTTTGGTTTGACTTTGGCTGACTTTCGTTGACTTGCTTGGATTAGTTGACTTTTACATGTTTGTTGAGTCAGTCTGAGCACTAGAACTTTACGTACACTATGGGTTGACTAAGTTTGACCTATTAGTGTATACTTAAGATGATTTACTTATTTAGGTTGCGTTGTTCAGTCGAGAGTGTTCGACTAGAGTACAGTTTGCTAAGATCTTTATGAGTGCTTTTGCTAAGGTGTGTCTACAGTCCCTACTACGTTTTTACAGGGATGAGATGCATGCTTTTTACAAATGTTTTACGTGTTTGGCACAAGTAACTTACAAAGATTATACATATGAGTTCAGATCAAAAATTCCTTAGCTTGATCATATTAATTACTTTGTAAGCTCGACTTATAGGGACGGTACCGTTAGGTTTGACAAACCTCACCGCAACGTTAAACATGTGCTTATGTAGTTGTTACACGTACACTTGATCGGTGTATCGCCAGTATAGGGTAAACAAAAGACGTGGGCTCGGCCTACGCAAAGGCTAAAGTTTTATAATCAAGTGCTCATGATAATGTATACTTTTCCTATGATGTTTTCCAAGAAAATCTCATGGCCTAACTTACAAAATGATTTACTAAACCTGTAGTTTCACACAACGTTTTTCGTTGACGTTTTGCATGTTTCATCTCAGGTACATAGAGCTAGTGCTTCCGCTTTATTTGAAGTTATGTGTTGTTTGCTGCTAGAACTGGATGGCGTCCAGCATGATTTCTATTTTTATTTCAAGAATAAATATTCACATTTAAATAGTTTTCTCTGATGTTTTGGGTTCATATACTTTAGTCATTGATGTCAAATGTTTCCAGTTACATTTTCTTAAATAAATGACTTGTTTTCATGATTAATGCGAATACTTTTCGGAAACGTCTCATATAGAGGGCGTGACCGCTAAACTGTGGGACCAGGAGTTAATATTTCGTTAGTGGATTCTGACTGGGTATTACATTTGGTATCAGAGCGGATCGGTTACCTAGGACTAGGCTGCATTAGAGAGTCGAACGTTAGGACAACTAGTGTGTCTAGACTGTAACCGTAGACTCGTTAAGTTGCATGAACCCTAATAGATGAAATTTCTATGATTACTTGGTATCTAATATGATATGATTACTAAGTTACTAACTTTTTGTTTTCTTTGATTGCTAGATAACTTCTTCTAATCCTATCATTCTTACCGACTCCGACATGGAATTCGAGGAAACCGTGCAAGCGCAAGGAAACACGATACTCGAATTTGTGGATGATACCGAATCGGAACCCGAGATGGAGACCGAGCATGAGAATGAGCCTAAAGGAAAGGAACCTGCAAAGGATTCCGGAGAAGAATCGGAACCCGAATCCGAATTCGAATCTGATGTACCCGATTCACTCCGAACACCTTTTGTTAAACCCGATTATGTTAACCCCTATGGACTGAGAGGCCACGTAGGATACCGAAAGGACCTGCTCAGCGGAATAACCCATTTTATAAGAGTTTTCGTTATGATAATCAGTCACTTGAGATGTGTCGCCGTTTTCATCCCTATGATGCTTCTACGTCTACTCCTAAGCCTAGTACACTGCTACTACTAATGACAACAACCCAAATGATCTCACCGTGCGAGTTGAAAATTTGAAGAAAATGGTCGAGTACTTGTTGAAGGAACTCCAGAAACGCAAATAGAGATCGCTCGACTAGATTGTTCCTCGCAATCAAACATTATTTGATTATTATTGTTTATTATATGATGTTCACACATACATTATTAGTTGTGGCTTTACTTATGTGGTTTTGCTTATGACATGAGGAATATATTGCTTTTACTGGTTATGCATGAATTTTGGAACAAGAAGTTTATTTCTTTAAGTGTTGGTTTACTAATGGCAATTTGTGTTAGTGATAATGTTACTAGTGTACATTGTTCTTACTACTGCTACTACTAAACGTTATGTATCGCTATTATATATCACTAGTGCTACTAGAATCGCTACGATTTAATATTAGTTACTATGCATCGTTCCGTTGCTAGTATATTTTCTATGTCAATTTCATTGACACTAACCAAATGTGTTATCTTGAACAGAAAGATAATGCCACCCAAGCCAGTTTCCCAAGCTAATGTTTGTCGGTGGATTTCCGAAGGAATAACCGAAGCTGCGGCAAAACTCCGAAACGGAACTAATAGTAACAATGTGAACGCTACAAATCAGCGAAATCAAGATACGACTAATACTCAAAATAATGGACAAGTAGGGTGTACGTACAAGACTTTCTTGAGTTCTGAACCACACTTGTTTAATGGCACCGAAGGTCCAGTTGGTTTGACTCGTTGGTTTGAGAAGCTTGAGTCAGTTTTCCGTATCAGTGGTTGTAGAGGGGCGGATAAAAGGAAGTTTGCGTCTAGTAAGCTATCTAATGGTGCGTTGACACGGTGGAATACCTATGCAAACTAAGTAGTATGGATCATGCATTTGAGACCTCATGGGAGGATTTGAAACAACGAATGATCGCAGAGTATTGTCCCTACGCCGAAACTGTTAAGATGGAGTGAGAACTCTAAAACTTGAAGCTAGTGGGTACTGATTTAACTAGTTACAATAAGAGATTCTTTGAACTTGCCCTTATGTGTCCACATATGGTTACTCCCGAACACCGTAAGATCACTCTTTATGTGAATGGTTTAACCGAGAAGATTTAAAGTGGTGTAACTACTTCGAAGCTGAGAACTATACAAGAAGCTGTTGAGATGGCTAGTGAGTTAATCGATCAGGCCGAACAGTGAGGAAAGACTCTTACCTCAAATGAGATTAAAACTCATGATAACAAGAGGAAATGGAATAATAACAATAACTCAGGGAAGAATTACAATCAGCAGCCCTTTAAGAAACAAGATACTATTAAGAGTAATGCTGCAATCCCAAATTCTAATTCTGGTTATAAGGGAAAGTTCCCATTGTGTGCTAAGTGTAATAGGCATCATCCGGAGGATTGTTTGAAAAAGTTGATAAGTGTAAGAGGAATGGACATTTGGCTACCGAGTATAAGACTGGTACGAATATGTGTTATGGGTGCGGAAAAGAAGGTCATTTCCGGAAGGATTGCCCAACTGCTAGTAAGACTAATGAACCTGCAAGAGGAAGGGCTTTCAACATTAACTCCAGTGAAGCTCGTGATGATCCTAAGCTAGTCACGGGTACGTTTCTTCTCGATAATCAATATGTTTATGTACTTTTCAATTCCGGAGCTGATAGAAGCTTTGTGTCTAGAGATTTTTGCCATAATCTTAAAAATGTTGTATCGTCATTAGAAAATTTATATTCTATAGAACTAGGAAATGGTAATCTAATGAGTACGGATAAGGTTTATCGTGATTGTACTTTGACTTTGGCTGGAATGTCATTTAAGATAGAGGTGATACCTATTAAGCTAGGAAGTTTCGACCTTGTGGTTGGAATGGATTAATTAGCCGAGAATAGAGCAGACATTGTCTGTCACCAGAAAGCGATTCGTATTCCTGCTATTGAAGGTGAACCTTTAATGGTGTATGGAGAGCGAAGAAATACGCCGTTACATTTTATTAATTGTTTAAAGGTGCAAAAACACACGAGGAAGGATTGTCTTGCTATGTTAGTTCATGTAAGTAAAACTGAATCTGAAGGCAAGAAACTCGAAGATATAGCCATTGTTAGAGAATTTCCCGATGTTTTTCCAGATGAGTTACCCGGATTACCTCCGCATAGAGACGTAGAGTTTCAGATTGATTTATTTCCCGGAGCGGCACCAGTAGCGCGTGCACCGTATAGACTTGCACCACCCGAATTACAAGAATTATCTAGTCAACTGCAAGAGCTTTTAGATAAAGGATTCATTCGACTGAGCTCATCACCGTGGGGAGCTCCAGTACTGTTTGTGAAGAAGAAGGATGGATCTATGAGACTCTGTATTGATTATAGAGAGTTGAATAAGTTAACTATCAAGAATAGATATCCATTGCCGAGGATTGATGACTTGTTTGATCAATTGCAAGGATCAGCATGTTATTCTAAGATCGATCTAAGGTCAGGTTATCATCAAATGAGAGTGAAGGAATTAGATATACCAAAGACAGCGTTTAGGACACGCTATGGTCATCATGAATTTAGAGTAATACCGTTTGGATTAACGAACGCACCGGCTGTGTTCATGGATCTCATGAACCGTGTGTGTAAGCCATATCTAGACAAGTTTGTTATAGTATTTATCGATGATATATTGGTATATTCTAAAAGTGAGAAAGAACATGAACAACATCTCTGTTTGTTATTAGAGATGCTCAGGAAGGAGCAGTTATACGTGAAGTTTTCAAAATGTGACTTTTGGTTGGGAGAAGTGCAATTCTTGGGTCATATTGTAGGTGTTAATGGTATTCAAGTTGATCCTGCAAAGATAGAGACAGTGAAGAAATGGGAGACTCCTAAGTCGCCAACTCAGATACGACAATTTTTAGGTCTTGCTGGTTACTATAGGAGATTCATTGAAGGATTTTCTACTATTGCCCAACCGTTAACAGCTTTGACTCACAAAGGTAAGAAGTATGAGTGGACAGAATTGCATGAAGCTGCATTTCAGTTGTTAAAGGAGAAGTTAACGACTGCACCGATTTGGTCTTTACCCGAAGGAATCGAGGATTTCGTAGTTTACTGCGATGCTTCACGGCAAGGTTATGGTTGTGTGTTAATGCAACGTACAAAAGTGATTGCATATGCATCCCAACAATTGAAGATACACGAATTGAATTATACAACTCGTGATCTAGAACTTGGTGCTGTAGTTTTTGCATTGAAGATGTGGAGACACTATTTGTATGGTACGAAGTTCACTGTATTCACAGATCACAAGAGTTTGCAACATATTTTCGATCAGAAACAGCTTAATATGAGACAGAGATGTTGGATTGAGTTGTTAAACGATTACGATTGCGACATTAGCTATCATCCTGGTAAGGCTAATGTAGTGGCAGATGCTTTGAGTAGGAAGGAGAGAATTAAGCCTATTCGAGTTAGAGCATTGAACTTGACTATTCGAAGGAACCTTACTTCCCAGATACATGACGCATAGCTAGAGGCGTTAAAAGAAGAGAATGTTGCTACCGAATCACTTCAAGGAATCGATAAGAAGTTTGTCACTCGAGATGATGGAACCCGGTATTTTATCGACAGAATATGGGTACCGAAATTTGGCGGATTAAGGGAGCTAGTGCTAGAAGAGGCACATAAGACGAGGTATTCTATTCATCCTGGATCCGACAAGATGTACGAAGATCTTAAGGCACTGTATTGGTGGCCTAATATGAAAGCTGATATCGCTACTTATGTTGGTAAGTGCTTGACTTGTGCTAAAGTTAAGGCAGAGCATCAGAAGCTGTCAGGACTACTGATACAACCAGATATTCCCCAATGGAAGTGGGAGAATATTACGATGGATTTTATCACTAAGTTGCCTAAAATGGTAGGGGGTTATGACACGATATGAGTTATCGTGGATCGTCTTACGAAGTCTGCTTATTTTCTACCGATTAAGGAAACGGATAAGATGGAGAGGTTGGCACTGATTTACATAAAGGATGTAGTTTCACGACATGGAGTGCCGCTATCTATTATTTCCAAGAGAGACAGTAGATTTACGTCCAGATTTTGGCAATCTTTGCAAGAAGCTATGGGAACTCGTTTAGACATGAGTACTGCATACCATCCTCAGACTGATGGTCAAAGTGAGAGAGTGATTCAGACACTAGAGGACATGTTAAGAGCTTGTGTGATTGACTTTGGAATTGGATGGGATAGACATCTACCGTTAGTAGAGTTTTCCTATAACAATAGTTATCATGCGAGTATAAAGGCAGCGCCTTTTGAAGCACTGTATGGCAGAAAGTGTAGATCGCCTTTATGTTAGACTGAGTTAGGAGATAGTCAGTTAACTGGTCCGGAGATTGTACATGAAACGACTGAGAAAATCGTGTAGATTCGAGAAAGAATGAAAATAGCACGAGATCGTCAAAAGAGCTATGCAGATCTTAAAAGGAAAGATTTGGAATTTCAGGTTGGAGACAAGGTTATGCTTAAAGTGTCACGCTGGAAAGGTGTAGTGCGCTTTGGAAAAAGAGAAAAGTTAAGTCCGAGGTATATTGGACCGTTTGAGATTACCGAACGAATTGGACCGGTAGCGTATAGATTGAAACTACCGCAGGAACTTAGCGAGGTTCACGATACTTTTCATGTTTTCAATTTGAAGAGATGCTTATCAGATGAAAGATTAGTGATTCCATTAGATGAAGTGCAAGTAGATCCTAAGCTTAATTTCATTGAAGAACCTGCTGAGATTATGGATCGCGAGATTAAGCAACTAAAGCAAAGCAGAATTCCATTGGTTAAGGTTAGATGGAATGCCCGAAGAGGACCAGAATTCACGTGGGAGCGTGAAGATCAGATGAGGCTTAAGTATCCGCAACTGCTTCCCGAAGAGACGACTACGGCGGATGACCACTAAAAATTTCGGGACGAAATTTTTTTATAACAGGTGGGTAATGTAACAACCCAACTTTTTCCGTTTACTATCATTAGTTGTCCATTAAGTATTTAACGGTGGTTACTTAGACTTGTGTGTTTAATTAAATTAAATACATACTTAATAGTGAAATGTTTAAATTAATATGTTATATTAATTTACGATTTATTTCAGATAGTGAAAGAACAAGAAAACGTTATGATTAAGTTTATCGTCTAGGAGACTTTTCAGTTTACGGAACTCAGAAAAACAACACAATAATTATTTTCGATAATTATTGACTTTAAGAAAATTATTTTTAATTTATTATTTAGTTAATGAAATAAACTCGGTGATTGCGTTTCAACGACTAGTTAACGTTCCGGAGACCCGGTACGGTTAACGGCACTTGAAACGAACCACGCGCGTTCCAAGAGTTAAGCAAAAATGAGCCCGAACACGCATAAAAGGGCCATTCGGCCGAACCCTTCCCCAACACCCCTTGTTGGACTTATTTTGGACCTATGATTTGTTACTAGTGGCCCTTTAGTGTAATTAGACAATAACCTAGGTATAAAAGGAAAATTAGAAAGCTATGAGCCTCATAATTCTCCTAAATCAATCGACATCTCCCTCTCCCTCCCCCCTTGAAGCCGTCGGCCATCACCACCACCATACCACCTTCAAAAGTTGAAATTTGAAGAAACCCCATACACGAACGTTGTTCTACGCATCGTTCTCTACGCATAGTATAAGCAATTTGATTGTTTGAGGTATAATTGTTAACCCTAATTTCATTAATTCGGTTTTTTGATCAATTACATGGTGTATTAGAGTCTAGTGCTCAATTAATGGTTTCTAGTATTGCTAATTGTTGGTTGATTGCGAAATTAACGTTGTATGATTGAAAAACGAATTTGTTTATTGATGATCTGTTTAAATTGATATGAGAACTGACTTTTTAATATGTTTAATTAGAAAGATATCGAAAAGTTATTAATTGTTAACCCTAATTTCATTAATTCAGTTTTTTGATCAATTACATGGTGTATTAGAGTCTAGTGCTCAATTAATGGTGTCTAGTATTGCTAATTGTTGGTTGATTGCGAAATTAACGTTGTATGATTGAAAAACGAATTTGTTTATTGATGATCTGTTTAAATTGATATGAGAACTGACTTTTTAATATGTTTAATTAGAAAGATATCGAAAAGTTATTAATTTTAGACTCCAATTTTGCGTGATTTCGTTATCGTATGCTCAAGATATGCGTAATCGAAGTTTACGTTAGGGTTTGCATGAAATCCGAATTTTCTGAGTTGCATGCTTTGTGTTTTAGCTTATGAAAGTTGTGCTACTGTATTCTTTGTGAAAAGTTATGCAATTTAGACTCAATATTTGCGTTAAAAGGTTGTGTAATGCTTTCGATATGATTAAACGAAGTTTTGGTTCGTAAAGAATGCTGAATCTGTTTTTAAGTTTACATAAAAATTGCTAGAATGAACTAGAAATTGTATTAGACTTTGAGATTCTCGAATATGTTACTTTAGATATTCCTTGACATGTTTCATTTTTAGCGAACTTGCGAGAACGTGATTTGCCATGAGATAAATGCTAATCTTTGTGATGTGTCCGGTTGATATTCAAAAACTGATGAGTCTGTAATATTTTGCAAATCTGTAGGAATTGGCTAAAGCAATGCATCTGATTATTTTATCACTAAAATTTTGAGATGTCTTGAGATGACACCAATTGGACGTTCATTAAAATCTATTTTCTATATTTTATGAAAAATGTTTAAAAACTGACTTGCGAGCAGAATTTTCTGTAATGAACCTGAATTTGAGCCTTTCTGATATTGGACTTTTATTTATCGTATAAGGCCCTGGCTGTACTTTTTGGAATTGATTTGAAGTCTAGTTAGGATCTGGAGTTGATCATAATTTTATGAATTATGTGATATGCGCTATGAGTGTATTTCTTTACGACGTATGATTTTCTAAGGTTTACTTTAAGATGTGGAAAATGCGATTTACTAAATTACGAGCGATAACATGTTATATGACTTAAGTATGATTCATTGACTATGTTTGTGTGACTTACTGAGATGTTTGACTTTAGTTGACCTATTTGACCGAGTTGACTTTTGGTTTGACTTTGGTTGACTTTCGTTGACTTGCTTGGATTAGTTGACTTTTACATGTGTGTTGAGTCAGTCTGAGCACTAGAACTTTATGTACACTATGGATTGACCAAGTTTGACCTATTAGTGTATACTTAAGATGATTTACTTATTTAGGTTGCGTTGTTCAGTCGAGAGTGTTCGACTACGGTACAGTTTGCTAAGATCTTTGCGAGTGCTTTTGCTAAGGTGAGTCTACAGCCCCTACTACCTTTTTACAGGGATGAGTTGCATGCTTTTTACAAATGTTTTACGTGTTTGGCACAAGTAACTTACTAAGATTATACATATGAGTTCAGATCAAAAATCCCTTAGCTTGATCATATTAATTACTTTGTAAGCTCGACATATAGGGACGGTACCGTTAAGTTTGACAAACCTCACCGCAACGTTAAACAGGTGCTTAGGTAGTTGTTACACGCACACTTGATCGGTGTATTGCCAGTATAGGGTAAACGAAAGACGTGGGCTCGGCCTACGCAAAGGTTAAAGTTTTATAATCAAGTGCTCATGATAAAGTATACTTTTTCTATGATGTTTTTCAAGAAAATCTTGTGGCCTAACTTACCAAATGATTTACTAAACCTGTAGTTTCACTCAACGTTTTTCGTTGACGTTTTGCATGTTTCATCTCAGGTACATAGAGCTAGTGCTTCCGCTTTATTTGAAGTTATGTGCTGTTTGCTGCTAGAACTGGATGGCGTCCAGCATGATTTATATTTTTATTTCAAGAATAAATATTTGCATTTAAACAGTTTTCTCTGATGTTTTGGGTTCATATACTTTAGTCATTGATGTCAAATGTTTCTAGTTACATTTTCTTAAATAAATGACTTATTTTCATGATTAATGCGAATACTTTTCGGAAACGTCTCATATAGAGGGCGTGACCGCTAACTGTGGGACCAGGAGTTAATATTCCGTTAGTGGATTCTGACGGGGTATTACAGCGAGCGTATTCCATATAGTCAAAGCGCCATCCGACAAAGTGTAGGATGCGAACTTAGTCTTATTCCCCTCAGAGCAGTTACTCACACGGAACACAGATTTCAACTTCTCAAACCATCTCGTCAGCCCAACTGGCCCTTCTGCTCCACTGAAATTGTGGGGCTTGCAGCTCTGGAACTCTTTGCAAGTACACCCGTTATGAAAAGCTGGGTTAGCCGGTGGAGCTGGAGCAGGGTTGGCATTTGCTATAGCCGCAGCGACTCGAGTAGCTATCATCTCCTCGATCTGAGCTGCGGTGGGGATTTCTCGCGGACCTCTTCCGTTAGCTATCGATCTTGCAAACAAAGCTTTCGACTTAAGTCAAAATCCCACAATCGGTAACGTCATAGCAGAAGGTAAACAGTACGGAAACCACACAACACACGATAACTAAGTATGGCAACAAGCAGCAGGTAGCACAAAAGCCAACATGTAATAAAACGCTGTACAACAATTAAGCAACAATAATTCCATTCATAATAAGAAAGTTGTATACAATGGCATGAGGTTCGTACATTACATTAATGAAAATTAGGAAACTACAAATGGAATACATAAGGAAATCTAATGTAATAGTCCTAGGGTGAAGGTGGGTAAATGATGTCCATCAGGTGGGATGATAGTGCTCCAAATGAACATATATTTAGTAGCAATATCCTCCCAATATGTAAATTATTTAGTTGTAATTTTCCTATTGTAAGTTTTAATCGTTTATATTAAATAAGTGCGAAGACAAAAGGCGAAAACGAAGATTTGAAGACACAAACGTCCAAAAAGCTCAAATGTACAAGATACAATTCAAAAGGTTCAATTTATTGATGAGAAACGTCTAAAAATGACAAGAGTACAAGTTACAAAACGCAAAGTACACGATATAAAATAGTACGCAAGGACGTTCGAAAATCCGAAATCGGGACATGAGTCAACTATCAACGCCCGACGCAACGGACTAAAAATTACAAGTCTACTATGCACAAGAATATAATATAATATATAAATAATTATATTAATTATTTATATTTTATATTTATATATAAATTATGTCGACAAGCAAGGTTCCAGAATTATGTGAGCTGGATTTTCAAACTCCACGACTCGCGGAGTTGTCAGAAATCAAAACGCCTATAAAAGGCCATGCATTCTGCCGAGTAAAAAGATAAAAAATAATAATAATACTCTGTAATAAATAATAAATAAAAATATATATATATAATATATATATATATATATATATATAAATATATATATATATATATATATATATATATATATATATATATATATATATATATATATATATATATATATATATATATATATATATAGTATAGGGTAGTTTTATATTAGATTAGTTCGGGTTATGTAAAGGTTATTTTACGGGTTTTTGAAGTCGAAATTCTGTCCGTGTAACACTACGCGATAAATACTCAATGTAAGTTATGTTCTCCTTTTTAAATTAATGTCTCGTAACTAAGTTATTATTATGCTTATTTGAGCCGAAGTAATTATGATGTTGGGCTAAATATTAAAGATGGGGTTATTGGGCTTTGTACCATAATTGGGGTTTGGACAAAAGAACGACACTTGTGGAAATTAGACTATGGGCTATTAATGGGATTTATATTAACTAAATGATACCTCATTAAATTAATATAGAGATTTACAATTTGACGTAGATATAAATAACCACATATGCTCGATCGGACACGATGGGCGGGATATTTATAAATACTAATAATTGTTCATTTGACCGGACACGGGGATGGATTAATAGTCAATGGACTCATTAAAACAGGGGTGGATTACATTCAAGGGTAATTGGTGTAATTGTTAACAAAGTATTAAAACCTTGGATTACACACAGTCGATAACCTGGTGTATTCATTAAACAAAGTATTAAGACCTTGTTATAGTTCGAATCCCCAGTTAGTTGGAATATTTGACTTCGGGCATAAGGTTAAATTTGCCGAGCATTTTATAATTATGATCGATGAACTATTGTGGACAAAAACCAGATAGGTTTCAAATACATCCAGGACAAAGGACAATTAACCCAGGACAATAAATTAAAATCAAAACGTCAAACATCATAGTTACGGAAGTTTAAATAAGCATAATATATTTTATTTCATATTTCCTCGTACTTTTATTTATTGTCATTTTAATTATTGTTATTTATTTTATATTGGTTAAATATCGTCATTTAATTTACGCTTCGCTTAAAATATAAAATCGACAAACCGGTCATTAAACGGTAAACCCCCTTTTATATATTATTATATATAATTATATATATTTTGTACAAATATAGTTATTTAAAATATAGTGTAAAATAAGCCAGCTCCCTGTGGAACGAACCGGACTTACAAAAATCTATACTACTCTACGATTAGGTACACTGCCTATAAGTGTTGTAGCAAGGCTTAGGTATATCCCATTTGTAAATAAATAATTAAAACTTGTGTAATAATTTGTAACGTATTTCGTAGTAAAATATAGTACTATCACGTACCCCTTAGCTTTAACATCACGTTTTTGGCGCCGCTGCCAGGGACTCGGCGAAACGCTATATTTTTAATTTATTTTTGTATAAATATATTTATATATATTTTTAGAAAAACAATATAAAATTAAAAAAAAAACACGTTTTTCAAACTCCACGACTCGCGGAGTTTGCAGGCTTAAAACTCCACGACTCGCGGAGCCACCCTGACAGGCGCACCCAGGAACCCTACTTCGCATTTATTACGGAATAATATTAATTATTATTATTTTAAAACCCTAATTAGGTTTAATTAATTTAATATTTAATTTTTAGTTTTAATTAAATTTGTAATAATTACTTTAATTAGTTTTATTATATATAAAAATTAATACTTTTATAAAATAAAAATATAAAAATAATATTTTTATAAAAATTGTATTTTTTACAACTTTAAGTTTATTTTTATATTTTGTATTTTTTTTTAGTGTAATATTTGTATCTTTATTGTTCGTAGCTAGTTTTAAGTTCTAGTATTTTGCCGTAGCTTATTTTTATTTTTAGATTTTTAGGCTTTGCCGTTAAATCCCTTAAGTGCTATTTCTTTAGACTAAGATTTAGGTGCTTTAGAATTTTGCGACGATTTTAAAATTTTAGTGCCTTTTAAGTCACGACTCGCTACTTTCTTATTTTTATTTTTCGACGTTTTTCGACGCGCATTCTTTTTCTTTCTTATTTCTCGACGCTTTAGTTTTTAGGACTTAGAAATTTTCTCTATTTCTTATCTACTATCTCAAACGGAAAGAAAAATTATTTAAGTGGTTAAATTAATGGACGTTGACAATTTTCTGCTTCGTAGTAATAGTTGGATTTGTTAGTGGCTGAGTTGTGAGCTTCCGATTTAAAGGGTTCTGGCTCCCTGCTGTATCTTTTGGCTATTCGAAACGTGGGCAAATGCAGAAAAGTCTATTAATTGGACAACTTATATAAGTTTTAATATTTTTATAACTAATAGGATAATTAGTAAATGCACCTGTAACGACCCGGATTTTTTCCAATCGTTTTATACTTATGAGATTAATATTTACATAAATTAAACCTTACCAACATGATAAGCAATCCAAATTGTTGAGACTTGTGTTTTCGAAAAGAGTTTTACACAACGTTTGACCGTCCAATTTAACCGATGATATCACGAACTATATAACATACGATAATTATACGTTTGTGTATATATATGTATTTATATATATTTAACATGATCTAAGGATGGTTTAACATCTCATTGTGTACTAATGACAATGAGTTATAAGTATATTTTGAAACTACTAACTTAAGTTTTCAAAACGATAACTATACGTAACATTCTTTGATATATATACTTAAAACCTATAATGCTTATACATGTATCGTATATATAATGTATTTAATCACTTTTTAAGGACTTAAATACATAAAACAATATAAGTATATTCACAAAAGATAGCTATATTTGAATTCTCATTCCGTTTCCTCAAGATTTCTATACGTATATCTAGGGTATATGTACCCGTATCATACCCAGCTTCTATATGTATTTACTATTGGTATATACACATCAAATCAACATCCTAATCAACATTATTACTACCCTAGATATGAAGTAACTAGGATTTGTCAAGTAGCATGAATTATTAGTAAGAAAACAAAATTAGGAATCCTTTTCTTTCTTTATAAACTAAAAACGTTTTTATGAATGAACACCATTTCTTCACTCCATTTTCTCATAACTACACCCTCATTTCTCTCTCAAAATACTCCTAACTTCATACTTGATCATCTCCAAGCATTTTCCCCATCATTTAGCTTCAATTACAAGCCTTAAACACCATAAGAAAACTCTTTCAAGAACATATCAAAATAACCACCCATTTGAAGAAGTATACATCCAGCCTTTTGATCTAACTCCACCACTCTTTGATTCCAAGATTTTTTCTTATCTCTTACAGTAACTTTGTTCAAGTAACTTGAGGTAGTAACCTTGTTCATAATCTTGTTCGATTCATAATTATATAGATATCTTATTTTATGTTGTAAAATTTTAACAACAAGAACATAGTTTGAATGATTTCAAACTTGTTTGCAAACTAAATAGATCCTTCTAACTTAACTTTTAAAACACTTCAAGACCTGTAATATATCATAATGATATGCTAACTTAACAAGATATAACTTGGTTTTACAAAGAACACCTTAAAAACTGAATCTACGTCGTCGGAGTGCAACCGGGGGCTGTTTTGGGTTGGATAATTAAAAACTATCTTGAACTTTGAATTGGAAGTTCATGTTCTGGAAAAATGATATTTCTTATGAATATGTTAACACATAAAAATTTCATGATTTAACTCAAAGTGTAAGTATTTTTAGAAAAATGATCATTAAATGTTGTTTTTATGATGGAAAATGATCAGTTTCATAAGTTTTAGCAAAGTTTGACCTATAACCTGTGATTTCGAATACAAACTAAGGTATTTTTAGTTCATATTCTTAAAATTTGACTCGATCCAAGGAAGTGGCAAGTTGAACCAACAAAAACGGAGTTGTAATGAAGAAACTACGACTAAAACAAGATTGGGTATCCGAAGCTAGTTTAGCTACGAAAATATTTGGAGATAAAGTAAATTAATCATATCTTTTCTAATTAATATGATATTTTATATATAATTACTTATGATTTGATTTTATATATTTCAGGACCACCAGTAAACAACACGAGAAGATTAATCATAAGACCTCATGATTGTACGCAACACGTCATTTGACAACACGGTACTTTATGTACGCAACACGTCATTTGACAACATGGTACCATGGGTCAAGATTAATTCTGATCAATACGAATGCGATGGAGTCTTTATTTATTTTATTGATCAACTAATTGTGGACCACTAACATCGGACTGCTAACTACGGACTAAGAAAATATTAAAAGTATTATAAGTATATATATATATATATATATATATATATATATATATATATATATATATATATATATATATATATATATATATATATATATATATATATATATATATATATATATATATATAACGATTACTTGAAAAGAAAATATGTTGATATATTATATATATATGGTTAGGTTCGTGATATCTATCGGAGACCAAGTCGAGTTAAATACCTTCAAGGCAAAGGTGAGTATATAGTCCCACTTTTAAACTCTAAATATTTCGGGATGAGAATACATGCATTTTATGATTTACGTTATGGACACAAGTGATAAAAAATATATTCTACATTGAGTTGTACCACTGGCATACTTCCCTGTAGCTTGGTAACTACAATTTACATGTGGTATTGTAAACGCGAATCCTGTTGATAGATCTATCGGGCCTGACAACCCCAACCGGACTGGACGACCAGTATTCAACGGTTGCACAGTACTTCATTTCAGTGACTACACTTGGTACAGTGTAGTGAGATTTCCTAATAAAGGGAATATGCGACGTTGATTAAATGTTAAGTATGGTTATCAAGTGCTCAACAACTTATAATATTTTTATTAAAACGTTTATGTATATGAAATCTTGTGGTCTATATTTATAACGCTGCTAGCATTAAACCTATATCTCACCAACTTCATGTTGACGTTTAAAGCATGTTTATTCTCAGGTTCCTAGAAGTCTTCCACTGTTTGAATATATGTTAGAGAAACCATGTGCATGGAGTCATACATGTTTTATTCGAGGAAGCATTGCATTCACAAAATCATCACCGTGTATTTATTTTGACTGCATTGTCAACGGAAGTATTCTTGTAAACTGTTATTTACGGTGATTGTCTACATGTAGAAATTATCAGATGTCAAAAACATTGAATTTTAAATATTCATTTATGGTATATCTTTTCAAAAGAATGCAATGTTTATAAAACGTATCATATAGAGGTCAAATGCCTCGCGATGTAATCATATGTTATTGTATTCGTCCCTATGGATTGGGTCGGGTCGTTTCATGTGATATCAGAGCGGTGGTCTTAGCGAACCAGGTCTGCATTAGTGTGTCTAACTAATAAGTCGTTAGGTTGCATTAGTGAGTCTGGACTTCGACCGTGTCTGTATGTCAAAATTTTGCTTATCATTTTGTGTCAAAAATCATCTACTTATCATCTGTTGGAAATTACCTGCTTATCATCTTAAGTCTAAACGCGTCTTACTGCATTCATTGCATGAATGGTGTATAGACAAAATTCATATCTTAGCATATTTGCTAATTCATATCTACGCGTATCTGTTACTGTAAACTTTGTCTGACATATTCCGTAAATCCCTCCGTAATCTATGAGATCTTTTGTTCTATATATGTGGATATTCTATATAATTAGAATACCACCCGATAGCCGGAAAATTATTTCATATCGAAAAATCCTTTATTCAATCATACGAAATGGAACTCGTCACTAGTTGAAGTCCCTCGGATTCCGATATGGAATACCACTCAAGCTCCGAAAGCAGTGTGACCGGAATGGATCAACCAATCAGTCATCATCTATGTTGGATGGATTGGGGATGGGTTCGTAGCCTCCTCAATCATTGGAGACAAGAAGAAGGTGATCCCTTCCATCCACCAAATTGCCCTCTTGACGATGAACCTGAAGCACTTACCGGCGAACCTGTTCGAGAAACCATTTTCTCTCTCATTTCCAGAGTATCTCATCACGATTATATACTACATCAAATTCTAGATTTTATTTATCCGCTCGTCCGAACCGACAATCACCCCGGTGTAATAGAAGAAGTCAACGAGCTTTGCACTCGAGTAGTGGCTTTGGAGAATACGGTACGAAGGTTACAAACACCATCAGTAGCATCAGCAGCATAACCAGTACCGTCAATAACATCAACATCGCAAGCCTCAATACCTTAAGCACCAGCATCATCACCAGCATCAACGTTATCACCATCATCAACATCAACAGGATCATTACCACCACCAACAATCACATCCGCATCACACGCTTCAATATCACCATCCGTACCTCGGATATCAACGTCACACGCACCATAGATACCAAGAAGTACCAACAACAACAAACGATGAAGTATTGATTCATAACTTCATCGGAGAAACATTCTATGGTGATAATGTAATCTCTAAAGACATAGAGATTACCTATTTCTGCCTTAACCATAAATCAGATGAGTGGACAGAAATGATAAAAGGAAGAGTAGAAACCCTGACAAGAATGACGCATAAGGTACAAGCTAGACTTGTTTTACCAACAGCATCAGCAGTACCCTTAGCCTCACCAACACAGTCAGTGCTGTCAACATCGTTAGAATCGTCAGCAACTTTAACATCACAAGCTCCACCAGTTCAAGAATCACCGTGGACATCATCAATAACGCGTATATTGCATCAACGAGTTATGAAGTATTAACTCATTCTTCTGAATAATTTATATAAATATTTTATATATATGAATTCGGAAACCAAAATAAATCTTTTCGTACTAAGCTATTAAGTATGAATTAAAAAAAGGTAGATACTACTCGTTTAAATTCATATTACAAATATGCAATGATGTACATCCTTCGTCACCAACTTAATCATCGTTAACTACAATCCCTGTTTCAATTCAATGAATTTCGTTTTATAATAAACCAAGTGTATTATTCAATAATATGTTTGATTTTACACTTTCATCTTCAATGTACTCGAAGCTTACTGGGAAACAACATTCATATCTTGCGAAGTTAGCAAGAGTTCAATAAGTATCAGCATGATTCAATAAGGAAATATATATAAGAATAAATAATGAAGTATTGATCCATAACTTCATTAATATTCTGTGAAGAATATGTGGTTCCTAATCGTTTTAGAGATTACTTATTCTAGCTCAAACCGAAAATCAAATGAGTCTAATATTATATTGACTTATTAAATTCATGATTACATCTGAAGAAGATATATATGTACATATATTTTCATAAAGATTGTAATAAAATTCTCTGGTACAAAACATTACTTGTGAAATTTTTTTTTTAACGGGTAGGTAATACCCGAGAGATATATAAATTCACAATTAATATGATTATATTCTTCGACTCTGATTCAACAATCATCAACTATACTCACTACCTTCACAATAATATACATTCTTTCATAGAAATCAAAACAACCATTCTCATCCAAATTGGATTACGACAAAATGAAATCCAAGTCAAGACTTAACAGAAGGCATCACTCTTAGGACTCTTACATCTTTCAAAACTATACTTTGACTTCAAAACTATGCTAGAACATCATTCGATTCTTGGAACCCAGAAAAATATTTGTATCATTCAAAGTCCTAAAACATCATATGTATATTAATGATTACAATCTATGATCAAACCCTTCGAAATTCCTGAAGACACTTCCAATAATGGACAATCGAGATGATGATCCAACCACACATTACCCGCAGTCTTGCACCTGAAAAGCTCTCGAAACCAAGGACATAATTTAACACGTATAAGTGTTAAATCTTTTAGCATTTATTAGCAAAAATAACTTTGCGATTCCTTTTCAAAATAGCAAATTTTGTCACAGTTTCAGCAAGTCAACCTCGACTTTCCATTCGAAGTAGCCTTATTATAACCTGTAATACATACGATTACCTTTTTGTTACGAGAGAACCTTTTATATTCCACGACATTATCAGCAGATGTACCAGCAACTCGTTACCCCTTTGGCGGAATCAACAATTGGTATTTTGAAATCTCGCAGCATTTCTATTTCGGCAGTTATATATATATATACAACGTCTATCCCCAAAAATTACATATTTCAAATGTGAAGTTTCTGAAAAATGCTCCAGTCTACGAATTAGTGCTATTAAGTTTTTTGAAAAGACTGATAAAGTGGTAAAGACAGTAGACAACAATTACGGTCAGAAGTTTGACAATAAAGAATAATAGATTGGAAAAGCTCGAACGAAAAATTTGGTACTGGAAAACGGATTGAGCAAAGTATAAAGGAGGTCGTGGGCAAATCACAATGACAAAATCTACCTTCAAAGGATTCAAATGATTCAGTGTCTGCTGAAACCGTTAGTAAACCTTACTCCTTATTCTAAACCTTCACAGACAGATTTTCCGCGTCATTCCCTGATCTTAGATATTCTAAGATATCATCGTATTTTTCATTATAAATATCTCCGATATTCCTGAAGATATATTCCCAACTATCCTCATCAAAATTCATTTATCTCTTCACAATATTTGCGTTACAACATAAAAGAAACTGTGTTAGTTTCTAAATTCTGAAAAAAAATTCAAGTTTAAAATATGAATGTTTTGAAGTAGTGTTGGAAACTGAAGCATGAATTAGTATAATATAATGACACTTGATCAACTTGATTATATTATAGTAATTCATGCTGAGTTTCTAAATGGAACATAATGATTCACAGATCATAACATCATCATGTGCCATGTTACACAACTCTTACATTCTACCCAATCTCCAAACATATTAAGAACATATCTCCTTGATAATTCTATCTTTTCGGACATTCTGGTAACTTACCAAATCAAGATCGAGCAATTACTATTTACTTCTTAGAACATTAACTATGTTTATTTCAAAATCCATACCTATGAATTCCGGACCATTATTCGCTTGACTCGAAGTCGGGAAGAGGAAACAAAAGTATGGAACTGTTGAATATAAAATAAAATATAAAGCTCGACAACAACAAATAAATTACAAACCGTGTATATCAATACGTATTGCAACGTAAAGGCACGGGAGAATTAACAATACTATAACCCCAAGGTAATAGAAGAAATAAATAAAATCCTCCGGAGGTAGATGAAAAAGAAGAATGACAGAGATGAAAGTTAAGAGTATATCCAGGATCAGTACTGGATGAAGCATACTGATAAATGTTTTAAAGTATGAATTGAGGGAGGAAGAATAGAAGGTATGAGTTGTAAGGAAATGAAGGGAGGTGGATTTATAGTAAAAGATCCGACAGAGCAATCAAAATAGATGATCGCATTTAAAGCGGATTCTAATTTCCTTGATTATCGAAGAATCAAATCTCATTATGAGGATTTTACTCCAAATCTCTTGAACTTGGAAATCAATCCTATCTACGTCAAAAGATATGACGAATCTATACCTACTCATTTCACCCTTTGGTGATAGCCTCACTCGTACTCTTCACAAAAAATCAAATTGCTTTATCAATATTACTTGATGATAATAAAACTCTAATTTCCAACTCGTATACGTCATGAAAACATACTTATTGTCAGCCATGACCATCCCATTCAAATTTCGGGACGAAATTTATTTAAGGGGTAGGTACTGTAACGACCCAGATTTTTCCAATCGTTTTATACTTATGAGATTAATATTTACATAAATTAAACCTTACCAACATGATAAGCAATCCAAATTGTTGAGACTTGTGTTTTTGAAAAGAGTTTTACACAACGTTTGACCGTCCAATTTAACCGATGATATCACGAACTATATAACATACGATAATTATACGTTTGTGTATATATATATATTTATATATATTTAACATGATCTAAGGATGGTTTAACATCTCATTGTGTACTAATGACAATGAGTTATAAGTATATTTTTAAACTACTAACTTAAGTTTTCAAAACGATAACTATACGTAACATTCTTTGATATATATACTTATAACCTCTAATGCTTATACATGTATCGTATATATAATGTATTTAATCACTTTTTAAGGACTTAAATACATAAAACAATATAAGTATATTCACAAAAGATAGCTATATTTGAATTCTCATTCCGTTTCCTCAAGATTTCTATACGTATATCTAGGGTATATGTACCCGTATCATACCCAGCTTCTATATGTATTTACTATTGGTATATACACATCAAATCAACATCCTAATCAACATTATTACTGCCCTAGATATGAGGTAACTAGGATTTGTCAAGTAGCATGAATTATTAGTAAGAAAACAAAATTAGGAATCCTTTTCTTTCTTTATAAACTAAAAACGTTTTTATGAATGAACACCATTTCTTCACTCCATTTTCTCATACCTACACCCTCATTTATCTCTCAAAAAACTCCTAACTTCATACTTGATCATCTCCAAGCATTTTCCCCATCATTTAGCTTCAATTACAAGCCTTAAACACCATAAGAAAACTCTTTCAAGAACATATCAAAATAACCACCCATTTGAAGAAGTATACTTCCAACCTTTTGATCTAACTCCACCACTCTTTGATTCCAAGATTTTTTCTTATCTCTTACAGTAACTTTGTCCAAGTAACTTTAGGTAGTAACCTTGTTCATAATCTCGTTCGATTCATAATTATATAGCTATCTTATTTTATGTTGTAAAATTTTAACAACAAGAACATAGTTTGAATGATTTCAAACTTGTTTGCAAACTAAATAGATCCTTCTAAATTAACTTTTAAAACACTTCAAGACCTGTAATATATCATAATGATATGCTAACTTAACAAGATATAACTTGGTTTTACAAAGAACACCTTAAAAACTGAATCTACGTCGTCGGAGTGCAACCGGGGGCTGTTTTGGGTTGGATAATTTAAAACCATCTTGAACTTTGAATTGGAAGTTCATGTTCTGGAAAAATGATATTTCTTATGAATATGTTAACACATAAAAATTTCATGGTTTAACTCAAAGTGTAAGTATTTTTAGAAAAATGATCATTAAATGTTATTTTTATGATGGAAAATGATCACTTTCATAAGTTTTACCAAAGTTTGACCTATAACCTGTGATTTCGAATACAAACTAAGGTATTTTCAGTTCATATTCTTAAAATTTGACTCGATCCAAGGAAGTGGCAAGTTGAACCAACAAAAACGGAGTTGTAATGAAGAAACTACGACTAAAACAAGATTGGGTATCCGAAGCTAGTTTAGCTACGAAAATATTTGGAGATAAAGTAAATTAATCATATCTTTTCTAATTAATATGATATTTTATATATAATTACTTATGATTTGATTTTATATATTTCAGGACCACCCGTAGACAACACGAGAAGATTAATCATAAGACCTCATGATTGTACGCAACAAGTCATTTGACAACACGGTACTTTATGTACGCAACACGTCATTTGAAATCATGGTACCATGGGTCGAGATTAATTCTGATCAATACGAATACGATGGGGTCTTTATTTATTTTATTGAGCAACTAATTGTGGACCACTAACATCGGATTGCTAACTACGGACTAAGAAAATATTAAAAGTATTATAAGTATATATATATATATATATATATATATATATATATATATATATATATATGTATATATATATATATATATATGTAACGATTACTTGAAAAGAAAATATGTTGATATATTATATATATATGGTTAGGTTCGTGATATCTATCGGAGACCAAGTCGAGTTAAATACCTTCAAGGCAAAGGTGAGTATATAGTCCCACTTTTAAACTCTAAATATTTCGGGATGAGAATACATGCATTTTATGATTTACGTTATGGACACAAGTGATAAAAAAATATATTCTACATTGAGTTGTACCACTGGCATACTTCCCTGTAGCTTGGTAACTACTATTTACATGTGGTATTGTAAACGCGAATCCTGTTGATAGATCTATCGGGCGTGACAACCCCAACCGGACTGGACGACCAGTATTCAACGGTTGCACAGTACTTTGTTTCAGTGACTACACTTGGTACAGTGTAGTGAGATTTCCTAATAAAGGGAATATGCGACGTTGATTAAATGTTAAGTATGGTTATCAAGTGCTCAACAACTTAGAATATTTTTATTAAAACGTTTATGTATATGAAATCTTGTGGTCTATATTTATAACGCTGCTAGCATTAAACCTATATCTCACCAACTTCATGTTGATGTTTAAAGCATGTTTATTCTCAGGTTCCTAGAAGTCTTCCACTGTTTGAATATATGTTAGAGAAACCATGTGCATGGAGTCATACATGTTTTATTCGAGGAAGCATTGCATTCACAAAATCATCACCGTGTATTTATTTTGACTGCATTGTCAATGGAAGTATTCTTGTAAACTGTTATTTACGGTGATTGTCTACATGTAGAAATCATCAGATGTCGAAAACATTGAATTTTAAATATTCATTTATGGTATATCTTTTCAAAAGAATGCAATGTTTATAAAACGTATCATATATAGGTCAAATGCCTCGCGATGTAATCATATGTTATTTTATTCGTCCCTATGGATTGGGTCGGGTCATTTCAGCACCACATTGTAGCTAAAATTTGGCCATCGCAATAAAATGAAATTTTTTGAAAACAAGGCTATGGAAACTCTTTTTGATATCCAAAATCAATTAAATCAATACTCTCAAACGGGTGTTGATGACAATTCGTTCGGTCAATCTTGGATCACGAATGACGAAACAATAACTGGTTGTGAAATCTGTGGAGATTATCACTCAACATGGGAATGTTATTATTACGTTCCTATGGAAAATTACGCACCCACGGAACCTGAATGGAATGATTATGAAGAATACAATTCAAATTGGGATTATTCCCAAGAATATTTCCAAACTCAACAACCAGTAGACGAGGAAAATTACGTGTCTGGAAATTTATTAGACAATATGAAAATCAAACTCGAAGAACTCAATGCTCAAAATGAACAAATGAGAGAGTTTGTAAACCGGCAAGCAGAAACTCTATCAGACTACACACCTGTTGATCTGACGAGTCGTGTGCAAGAAAATCTCATATCATCGAATTTTGATGAATTCGAGAGCTCCGAAATCACCAACTATCCCGATGATACTTTTTATTCAGTCTTACCAATTTCACAACATATCGACACATTAGCCTCTACCTACGAAATCATCGATCCATCAATGGATAAAGAAGAAGTAAGGGTGACAAATTGGTACTCTTGGGAAGTCTAAACTTTAAACCCATTGATATATTATACACCACCCGGGATGTAAATAACTGGCTCACTACTCTAATTCGTGGAACTCATTCTACCGACTTCACATGTCGTCAGCTAAGTGTGGGGAAGTCTAACCCCACTTAACGTTAAATTCGGGGTTCGGGTTAGTGCATAACTCGTTAATAAAAATGCATGATAATTTAGGGTAAAATACGTATATTCAAAGATTAGCAAACAGTTTAGAAAAGCAACCATTTTTGAAGAAAAATATGTGTGATAAAACAAGAAGGAATGAACGATGAGGCGCGCCATCTATCATTCGACGAGCTTTGTAATTACAAACTGGGTATTTTCAATCACTTTTCTACACTTATCACCCTCGTGAATTTATAATTAAAGTCTGATTTCATGCAAATGAGGGCATTGCATGATCTCAAGTGTGGGGAAGGGTTATAAATTCTCTCGGGTTTACACTTGGTTTATTTGCCAAATTTTATGAAAATTTGAAAAATTTTCAACTAAATGAATTTAAAATCATGTTTATACATATTTATGAACGATAAAACTAGGTGATAATACCGAAATTATTGTTACCTCAAAAAGGACATAAATTGAGAAACAACTAAAACGCTTGAATTTATTTATTTAAGATATAAAAAGACGCATGAAAAAAAAGCCAAGTGTGGGGAGAATGTACCAAGTTATTCAATTAAAAACTATCTATTACACGTTTTTGTAAAGTTATTGCAGGTGCTTTTTGGACTAAATTAACTGTCTTACCCGATTTACTGTAAAGAGAGATGGATCTACACGATGAATCAATTCCATCATTAAAAGGAAGTAAAATCTTCCGAAAAAGACACGCGCTTCTTGATTTAAGTCAAGAAGTTGTCGTCCAGACCAGCGGTAGGTTGACGAAAAATCTAGAAAAGTCATCTCTAAAATCAGCAGGAAATCCACGGACCTCAGCATCAAACAGGGTCGCCAAGTGGTCAGACTTATCCTAACCATGAGAGGATCTGTCTCGTAAAATGGGGGGACACCGTGCAAATTAGCTTGATAAGACTAATGAATCAGATCCCCAGAAAGGATAATCTCCTTAAAGATTAAAAATTAGCTTTTAAGCCTGATATTACTCAATCCTTGAGATTGACATTAAAGATTGAGAATTAAAATTCATGGAATTCAATGATATCTAAACTCGAGCTTGAACGAGAAAATATTTTGATCAAAATTACAAACCGATTTATTTTCTGAAAACCTATTTTCAATGCGTTCATTACCATTGAACGTAAAATCCTAGGAATTCACCTGGAATTCATTAGGTCACCTGAACCAAATCGGGTGTCAACCGTAAGAACGGTGGTTGCATAGCATGGTCAAAGACAGGACCTTGTGCCAGACCGGAAAATTATAAGGGTGAGCTTTACTATTACTCCTACAAAGGATAGTAATTGCGTTCGACACGTTATAGACCATAATCAAAAGCAAGTCACGGGACATTGCCTTAACAGTTGCTTGTTCATCGCTTTCCTTTACAACCGGACGGTAGTTTACCGAAAGGTAATATACGTGACAAGTAAACTGGACGTGTTGCTTTCCTAATACAAGGTTAGCAAGTGGGTGACACAAAACCATAAGTTTTGAGCTAAAATTTTCAAATCTGAAACCCACAAAACCCACAAAAATATTTTGCAACACCGGTGAAGGGTTATTCCGGAAAACTTATCTAGGGTAAAAGCTAGATTAAATTTTTAAAAAGATCAAATGTTTCCTTAAGGATCTACATTTTCATAGTCATGTGGGACTGTAAACCACATCGTTACTATCATTGTTTATACCACCGTATCAAAATCACTGATGTATAAAGTGTGAAGAATAAAGAAGTGATTCGTGTGATTTAATTTCAAGTTCTGTATTGCTTGAGGACAAGCAACGTTCAAGTGTGGGGATATTTGATAGTGCTCCAAATGAACATATATTTAGTAGCAATATCCTCCCAATATGTAAAGTATTTAGTTGTAATTTTCCTATTGTAAGTTGTAGTCGTTTATATTAAATAAGTGCGAAGACAAAAGGCGAAAACGAAGATTTGAAGACACAAACGTTCAAAAAGCTCAAATGTACAAGATACAATTCAAAAGGTTCAATTTATTGATGAGAAACGTCTAAAAATGACAAGAGTACAAGTTACAAAACGCAAAGTACACGATATAAAATAGTACGCAAGGACGTTCGAAAATTCGGAATCGGAACATGAGTCAACTATCAATGTCCGATGCAACGGACTAAAAATTACAAGTCTACTATGCACAAAAATATAATATAATATATAAATAATTATATTAATTATTTATATTTTATATTTATATATAAATTATGTCGAAAAGCAAGGTTCCAGAATTATGTGAGTTGGATTTTCAAACTCCACGACTCGCGGAGTTTGCAGGCTTAATACTCCACGGCTCGCGGAGCTGTCAGAAATCAAAATGCCTATAAAAGGCCATGCATTCTGCCGAGTAAAAAGATAAAAAAAAATAATAATAATACTCATAAATAATAAATATATATATATATATATATATATATATATATATATATATATATATATATATATATATATATATATATATATATATAGTATAGGGTAGTTTTATATTAGATTAGTTCGGGTTATGTAAAGGTTATTTTACGGGTTTTTTAAGTCGAAATTCTGTCCGTGTAACACTACGCGATAAATACTCAATGTAAGTTATGTTCTCCTTTTTAAATTAATGTCTCGTAACTAAGTTATTATTATGCTTATTTGAGCCGAAGTAATTATGATGTTGGGCTAAATATTAAAGATGGGGTTATTGGGCTTTGTACCATAATTGGGGTTTGGACAAAAGAACGACACTTGTGAAAATTAGACTATGGGCTATTAATGGGATTTATATTAACTAAATGATACCTCATTAAATTAATATAGAGATTTACAATTTGACGTAGATATAAATAACCACATACGCTCGATCGGACACGATGGGCGGGATATCTATAAATACTAATAATTGTTCATTTGACCGGACACGGGGATGGATTAATAGTCAATGGACTCATTAAAACAGGGGTGGATTACATTCAAGGGTAATTGGTGTAATTATTAACAAAGTATTAAAACCTTGGATTACACACAGTCGATAACCTGGTGTATTCATTAAACAAAGTATTAAGACCTTGTTACAGTTCGAATCCCCAGTTAGTTGGAATATTTGACTTCGGGCATAAGGTTAAATTTGCCGAGCATTTTATAATTATGATCGATGAACTATTGTGGACAAAAACCAGATAGGTTTCAAATACATCCAGGACAAAGGACAATTAACCCAGGACAATAAATTAAAATCAAAACGTCAAACATCATAGTTACGGAAGTTTAAATAAGCATAATATATTTTATTTCATATTTCCTCGTACTTTTATTTATTGTCATTTTAATTATTGTTATTTATTTTATATTGGTAAAATATCGTCATTTACTTTACGCTTCGCTTAAAATATAAAATCGACAAACCGGTCATTAAACGGTAAACCCCCTTTTATATATTATTATATATAATTATATATATTTTGTACAAATATAGTTATTTAAAATATAGTGTAAAATAAGCCAGCTCCCTGTGGAACGAACCGGACTTACTAAAAACTATACTACTCTACGATTAGGTACACTGCCTATAAGTGTTGTAGCAAGGTTCAGGTATATCCCATTTGTAAATAAATAATTAAAACTTGTGTAATAATTTGTAACGTATTTCGTAGTAAAATATAGTACTATCACGTACCCCTTAGCTTTATCATCAAGTTCTTGGCGCCGCTGCTGGGGACTCGGCGAAACGCTATATTTTTAATTTATTTTTGTATAAATATATTTATATATATTTTTAGAAAAACAATATAAAATTTAAAAAAAAAACACGTTTTTCAAACTCCACGACTCGCGGAGTTTGCAGGCTTAAAACTCCACCACTCGCGGAGCCACCCTGACAGGCGCACCCAGGAACCCTACTTCGCATTTATTACGGAATAATATTAATTATTATTATTTTAAAACCCTAATTAGGTTTAATTAATTTAATTTTTAATTTTTAGTTTTAATTAAATTTGTAATAATTACTTTTAATTAGTTTTATTATATATAAAATTAATACTTTTATTATAAAATTAGTTTTAATATTTGTATCTTTATTGTTCGTAGCTAGTTTTAAGTTCTAGTATTTTGCCGTAGCTTATTTTTATTTTTAGATTTTTAGGCTTTGCCGTTAAATCCCTTAAGTGCTATTTCTTTAGACTAAGATTTAGGTGCTTTAGAATTTTGCGACGATTTTAAAATTTTTGTGCCTTTTAAGTCACGACTCGCTACTTTCTTATTTTTATTTTTCGACGTTTTTCGACCCGCATTCTTTTTCTTTCTTATTTCTCGACGCTTTAGTTTTTAGGACTTAGAAATTTTCTCTATTTCTTATCTATTATCTCAAACGGAAAGAAAAATTATTTAAGTGGTTAAATTAATGGACGTTGACAATTTTATGCTTCGTAGTAATAGTTGGATTTGTTAGTGGCTGAGTTGTGAGCTTCCGATTTAAAGGGTTCTGGCTCCCTGCTGCATCTTTTGGCTATTCGAAACGTGGGCAAAAGCAGAAAAGTCTATTAATTGGACAACTTATATAAGTTTTTCTATTTTTATAACTAATAGGATAATTAGTAAATGCACCACATTGTAGCTAAAATTTGGCCATCGCAATAAAATGGAAAATTTTGAAAACAAGGCTATGGAAACTCTTTTTGATATCCAAAATCAATTAAATCAATACTCTCAAACGGGTGTTGATGATAATTCGTTCGGTCAATCTTGGATCACGAATGACGAAACAATAACTGGTTGTGAAATCTGTGGAGATTATCACTCAACATGGGAATGTTATTATTACGTTCCTATGGAAAATTATGCACCCACGGAACCTGAATGGAATGATTATGAAGAATACAATTCAAATTGGGATTATTCCCAAGAATATTTCCAAACTCAACAACCAGTAGACGAGGAAAATTACGTGTCAGAAAATTTATTAGACAATATGAAAATCAAACTCGAAGAACTCAATGCTCAAAATGAACAAATGAGAGAGTTTGTAAACCGGCAAGCGGAAACTCTATCAGACTACACACCTGTTGATCTGAGGAGTCGTGTGCAAGAAAATATCATATCATCGAATTTTGATGAATTCGAGAGCTCCGAAATCACCAACTATCCCGATGATACTTTTTATTCAGTCTTACCAATTTCACAACATATCGACACATTAGCCTCTACCGACGAAATCATCGATCCATCAATGGATAAAGAAGAAGTAAGGGTGACGAATTGGTACTCTTGGGAATACGATAACTTTGAAAATTTTACCCCCGAGGCCAAACCGAATTTCACCATTCCACAACCTTCCAACCCAATATTCTCAATAGACGAGTCATCCACCGGAAATGAACTACGAGCTGTAATAGATAATGACACCTCGAATTTCACCCAATTGGGTAATAGAGGTGAAAACTTTGATCCTGGGAATAAAAGGAAGGAAATATTAGGAATTGTCCACCCTATAGAAATAAGTATGTCGGTGTATATCGATCCATTTGACCAAAAACCAGAAAAGAGACATATCCATTTACTAAAAGCTACACTTATAAAAGAATTAAGTAGTGACAATCGGGCGAGTCTAAACTTTAAACCCATTGATATATTATACACCACCCGAGATGTATATAACTGGCTCACTACTCTAATTCGTGGAACTCATTCTACCGACTTCACATGTCGTCATGTAAGTGTGGGGAAGTCTAACCCCACTTAACGTTAAATTCGGGGTTCGGGTTAGTGCATAACTCGTTAATAAAAATGCATGATAATTTAGGGTAAAATACGTATATTCAAAGATTAGCAAACAATTCAGAAAAGCAACCGTTTTTTAAGAAAAATATGTGTGATAAAACAAGAAGGAATGAACGATGAGGCGCGCCATCTATCATTCGACGAGCTTTGTAATTACAAACTGGGTATTTTCAATCACTTTTCTACACTTAATACCCTCGTGAATTTATAATTAAAGTCTGATTTCATGCAAATGAGGGCATTGCATGATCTCAAGTGTGGGGAAGGGTTATAAATTCTCTCGGGTTTATACTTGGTTTATTTGCCAAATTTTATGAAAATTTGAAAAATTTTCAACTAAATGAATTTAAAATCATGTTTATACATATTTATGAACGATAAAACTAGGTGATAATACCGAAATTATTGTTACCTCGAAAAGGACATAAATTGAGAAACAACTAAAACGCTTGAATTTATTTATTTAAGATATAAAAAGACGCATGAAAAAAAAGCCAAGTGTGGGGAGAATGTACCAAGTTATTCAATTAAAAACTATCTATCACACGTTTTTGTAAAGTTATTGCAGGTGCTTTTTGGACTAACTTAACTATCTTACTCGATTTACTGTAAAGAGAGATGGATCTACACGATGAATCAATTCCATCATTAAAAGGAAGTAAAGTCTTCCGAAAAAGACACGCGCTTCTTGATTTAGGTCAAGAAGTTGTCGTCCAGACCAGCTGTAGGTTGACGAAAAATCTAGAAAAGTCATCTCTAAAATCAGCAGGAAATCCACGAACCTCAGCATCAAACAGGACCGCCAAATGGTCAGACTTATCCTAACCATGAGAGGATCTGTCTCGTAAAATGGGGGGACACCGTGCAAATTAGCTTGATAAGACTAATGAATCAGATCCCTAGAAAGGATAATCTCCTTAAAGATTAAAAATCAGCTTTTAAGCCTGATATTACTCAATCCTTGAGATTGACCTTAAAGATTGAGAATTACAAATTCATGGAATTCAATGATATCTAAACTCGAGCTTGAACGTGAAAATATTTTGATCAAAATTACAAACCGATTTGTTTTCTGAAAACCTATTTTCAATGCGTTCATTACCATTGAACGTAAAATCCTAGGAATTCACCTGGAATTCATTAGGTCACCTGAACCAAATTGGGTGTCAACCGTAAAAACGGTGGTTGCATAGCATGGTCAAAGACAGGACCTTGTGTCAGACCGAAAAATTATAAGGGTGAGCTTTACTATTGCTCCTACAAAGGATAGTAATTGCATCCGACACGTTATAGACCATAATCAAAAGCAAGTCACGGGACATTGCCTTAACAGTTGCTTGTTCATCGCTTTCCTTTACAATCGAACGGTAGTTTACCAAAAGGTAATATACGGGATAAGTAAACTGGACGTGTTGATTTCCTAATACAAGGTTATCAAGTGGGTGACACAAAACCATAAGTTTTGAGCTAAAATTTTCAAATCTGAATCTCACAAAATCCACAAAAATATTTTGCAACACTGGTGAAGGGTTATTCTGGAAAACTTATCTTGGGTAAAAGCTAGATTAAATTTTCAAAAAGATCAAATGTTTCCTTAAGGATCTACATTTTCATAGTCATGTGGGACTGTGAACCACATCATTACTATCATTATTTATACCGCCGTATCAAAATCACTGATGTATAAAGTGTGAAGAATAAAGAAGTGATTCGTGTGATTTAATTTCAAGTTTTGTATTGCTTGAGGACAAGCAACGTTCAAGTGTGGGGATATTTGATAGTGCTCCAAATGAACATATATTTAGTAGCAATATCCTCCCAATATGTAAATTATTTAGTTGTAATTTTCCTATTGTAAGTTGTAATCGTTTATATTAAATAAGTGCGAAGACAAAAGGCGAAAACGAAGATTTGAAGACACAAACGTCCAAAAAGCTCAAATGTACAAGATACAATTCAAAAGGTTCAATTTATTGATGAGAAACGTCTAAAAATGACAAGAGTACAAGTTACAAAACGCAAAGTACACGATATAAAATAGTACGCAAGGACGTTCAAATATCCGGAATCGGGACATGAGTCAACTATCAACGCCCTACGCAACGGACTAAAAATTACAAGTCTACTATGCAAAAGAATATAATATAATATATAAATAATTATATTAATTATTTATATTTTATATTTATATATAAATTATGTCGACAAGCAAGGTTCCAGAATTATGTGAGCTGAATTTTCAAACTCCACGACTCGCGGAGTTTGCAGGCTTAAAACTCCACGACTCGCGGAGCTGTCAGAAAACAAAATGCCTATAAAAGGCCATGCATTCTGCCGAGTAAAAAGATAAAAAATAATAATAATAATAATACTCTGTAATAAATAATAAATAAATATATATAATATATATATATATAAATATATATATATATATATATATATATATATATATATATATATATATATATATATATATATATATATATATATATATATATATATATATATATATATATATATATATATAGTATAGGGTAGTTTTATATTAGATTAGTTCGGGTTATGTAAAGGTTATTTTACGGGTTTTTGAAGTCAAAATTCTGTCCGTGTAACACTACGCGATAAATACTCAATGTAAGTTATGTTCTCCTTTTTAAATTAATGTCTCGTAACTAAGTTATTATTATGCTTATTTGAGCTGAAGTAATTATGATGTTGGGCTAAATATTAAAGATGGGGTTATTGGGCTTTGTACCATAATTGGGGTTTGGACAAAAGAACGACACTTGTGGAAATTAGAATATGGGCTATTAATGGGATTTATATTAACTAAATGATACCTCATTAAATTAATATAGAGATTTACAATTTGACGTAGATATAAATAACCACATACGCTCGATCGGACACGATGGGCGGGATATCTATAAATACTAATAATTGTTCATTTGACCGGACACGGGGATGGATTAATAGTCAATGGACTCATTAAAACAGGGGTGGATTACATTCAAGGGTAATTGGTGTAATTGTTAACAAAGTATTAAAACCTTGGATTACACACAGTCGATAACCTGGTGCATTCATTAAACAAAGTATTAAGACCTTGTTACAGTTCGAATCCCCAGTTAGTTGGAATATTTGACTTCGGGCATAAGGTTAAATTTGCCAAGCATTTTATAATTATGATCGATGAACTATTGTGGACAAAAACTAGATAGGTTTCAAATACATCCAGGACAAAGGACAATTAACCCAGGACAATAAATTAAAATCAAAATGTCAAACATCATAGTTACGGAAGTTTAAATAAGCATAATATATTTTATTTCATATTTCCTCGTACTTTTATTTATTGTCATTTTAATTATTGTTATTTATTTTATATTGGTAAAATATCGTCATTTACTTTACGCTTCGCTTAAAATATAAAATCGACAAACCGGTCATTAAACGGTAAATCCCCTTTTATATATTATTATATATAATTATATATATTTTGTACAAATATAGTTATTTAAAATATAGTGTAAAATAAGCCAGCTCCCTGTGGAACGAACTGGACTTACTAAAAACTATACTACTCTACTATTAGGTACACTGCCTATAAGTGTTGTAGCAAGGTTTAGGTATATCCCATCTATATAAATAAAAAAAACTTGTATCATATTTCGTCGTATTTCATATTAAAAATAATACTATTTCGTATACACCGCTGCACACATCATGGGACATCTGGTCCTCGAGCTCAGTTACCCGAGCATGGAGGGCATGCACTTCCCTTGTTAGTTCCTTGATGACGGGGGATGCTGGTGGGGCAGGTGGTGCAGATGGTCCAGATGATGCAGATGTAGACGGCACAGTGCGGGTACTCTTACGCACGAATGGATAGGCGGGATACGGTACGACCCTCTTACGGGCTGTGACCCTAACCAACTATCCATGTGCATCTACGAACGGTCTTCCTCTGTTAATTTCTTGGATAACAGTACCATCAAAACGATACCGCTTCTTCGGCGGGGTAGAGGGCGACTGCATGGGCTCCTCCTCAGGGTCCTCCTTAGAATCCTCCTCACTGGAGTCGTCGGATGATGATCCTTCTGAATCATCGGAAGGAAATGCAGGATCATAGTGGGCGGGAGAAAGCATCTGACCGGTGGTAATAAGTCGATATCTTCCTAGTGGAATCAGTACAACACGTCCATCAGCGGTGCGTCTAGCCCAATGTCCATGCTCGTTACGGAAAGGACTATCTCCATTTCCCCCAGGGATCACAGTATCACCGGAATGGGACTGTGGCACCAGGAGCCTATGGCTGGGTGGTGCTGGAATCGTCTCGGGATCCTCGTCTCTGTTTGAGACGTCCATCAGGTCAAGCACGAGTCCACTATCTCCAGAAGGCGAATCGCCAGAGTCGTCGAAGGGTAGCGGTGAGTCAGCAACAATAGTAGGCGAGGCAACAGTCGTCTCCGAGTCACTCTCGAAGTCAAAGGTCATGGGCAGCATGTCTGACATCTGAATAAGGAAAAATAACTTTTTCCATGTCAGTAAGACATATAGCAAGCACAAAATCAGGCACTACAGCAACCTAGATCGTCTACTGCAGTACATAGCATGGCAATAGCAACAGTACTAAACAAAGTAACATGCAATCGAAAGCAGGAAGTAGCATGCAGTAACGAGGATAAGCAATAGCATACAGCAAGATCACATAGCAGTAAGGGTAAGTAGTAGCATGCAGCAAGATCATACGGCAGTATAAGTAAGCAGTAACAAGTAAACGAGAAGTTCTAGATTAGTCCTATTAGTGAATCCTACTCGGTCTGGTCTAGACTCACTAATGCAACCTAATTCCCTACAACCAATGCTCTGATACCAAATGTGACGCCCCGTACAAAACCATCATGTACGGTTCATCAACAACAGGATCATTACAAGGTCAAACACTATATGCTGTTTGAAAACTAGTTTTGCATTCATAAGAAGATAGCGTTTTACAAAAGATAACGTAACACAAAGGTCGTTACAAAGTCATTGTTTGAAAATAAAATAAGTTACAAATGCAAAAGAAAAGTTCCATGATTGAGACATCTCTAAGTAATGTAGCGTAAATCTAACACATCGGGTCCATAATAGCAAGTCTATAAAACCAAGACAGCAATTCTAACAGTGGAAGCAACATCGTCTAAGCACCTGAGAAATACACGCTTAAAAGTCAACACGAATGTTGGTGAGCTATAGTTTGTAATCAGTAAAGTAATGTAGACCATGAGATTTCAGTGCTTCAATCAGCAGTTTAAATCAGTATGAAAAGTATATGCTTAACCGTGGGCACCCGGTAACTAGACTTAACGTATGTATATCACCCCCTAAAAGTGCACTTGGCGAGTGCGTTTGTCCTCGAAGTATTAAACACCCGTTGAAGGCTAGCGCGACTAGCCCGAGTGGGGATGTCAAACCCTATGGATCCATATCTAAGATTCGCGTTCACGGTTCAGAAGCCAATGATTAAATGTTACCGAGCTAAAGGGAATCTTTGTGCCGTTATATCACCCACACATATGTAAAGTTTAAGTACTCGTGTCTAGTATGTAAAACATAAAAAGCGAATGTATTCTCAGTCCCAAAAATAGTAAAAAGTAGTAAAGGGAAGCTATAACTCACAGTGAATAAGCAGTAAAAGTCGATATGAAACGTATGCAGGTAGTAAGTCGGTCCGAAAGGTCGTCAACCTAAGTCAAAGGTCACTAGGTCAGTATGTTGTCCCAAAAGGTTTAAAAGTGCATAAATTAAGTTTAAGTATCATCATCAACATCATCATTATCATCATCATTCATCAACACTAAGGTAAGTTTAACAAGAATAGAGATCGAAACAAAAGGGTGACTTCGGATAGCTCTTATGACCTCTATACAATCAAAAAGATGCGTAGTCAGTAGCTATGGCTCTGTATGTGAGTCCTCTAAACGCTGACCAAATTTCAGAACCTAACTCGTCTTCGTTTGACCGTGGCGACGGTTTAAGTGCGAGTAGGTCAGAAATTTCAGCGCAACGTTACAAACGCGTAGTGACTTTTGGAAGGCTATAAATCCTAAACCGTATATCGGATTAAGTCGAGGCCAAGATGAAAATTCATCTACTCGAAATGAACTATCTGAAAATCAATTTTTCAGAAGCCCAGGAGTCTGATCAGACCCTAAAAAACAGCAAAGAATTGCTCCGGTGAGATTTTTAGTGCTTGATGCTCATCACGGTTCTCATCCTTGATGCTTGAAAGCTTCAAGTGTACAACTCTTTGATGTTTTAGCATCACTTTGACCAATGTTCAACTATAAACACACAACTAAGAGTAAAATCTATCATTCTACAAGTTTTGAACATCAAGATTGCCTCTTTATTGCATAAATCCAATAAAGCTTCAACCTTTGTCCATTTTACACAAGTTTATTCATCTCCATCATATGTGATGATGAAGACTTGATCTTTATCATCATAACAAACATAAAAAGGTTCCAAGTAAGTGAGATCTACAATGATAACTTAGATCTCAAATATTAAGAAAACCCTAAGCTAGAAAGCTTGGATCTTTACAAGATTAATGAGACCATAAGCTAAAAAGCTAAGATCTTTAACAAAATAATGAAACCCTAAGCTAGAAAGCTTGGATCTTTAGTGTTCTTGAAGATCCTTAAAGCAAAAGACTAGATCTTCAAGTTACATGAAGATCATAAACACAAGTTTTGATCTTTATAACAAAACAAAGAAATCACAAGCTAGATCTAACAAGTCAATGAAGATTCAAAGCTAGAAAGCTTGAATCTTTCATGTTCTTGAAGGATTCAAACCCAAGTTTGAATCTACACGATATAACAAGATTAAAGCTAAAAGCTAGATCCATTAAATGATGATGATGTCGTGTATATGAAGGGGAGAAGAAGAGAAAGAAAATTTAAAACTTACACTTTTTAGAGTGAGAAAGACTAGAGAGAGAATTAGAGAGTGTGTGTAATTTGTAAATGAAATCAAGTGTGAAATGAATGGGATAAGCTTGGTATTTATAGGAGGTGAGGGTGTGGGGAGGGTGTGTAGGCCGTGAGTTAGTCGGGGGACAAGGGGGACGCCTTTTTGCTTTTTGGTTAATGGTTGTCTAAAGTTGGTGCTTATGTTAGGATCCCATGCAACATTAAGGATAATGCTTAACAAAAATGCTAGTATGTTCCCTCTAATAAATGGGCATTTGTCTTTCATTAATATGGGTCATTAACTTATTATAATTGGGCTAATTAATGTAACAACCCTGATTTTTCCATTACCTCCGTTAACCTTCCGTTAGTTTATTTAACGGCGATTATTTAACTTTTATGTGTTTGTATGTAATAAATGCATACTTGATCTTCGGAGGGTTACAATAATTAATATGGGCTGATATTAATTCAAATAAATATTTCGGATAATGAAATACGATAAAAACGATACGATTTTGATAATAGCTTTTTGAGCAACGAAACGCTCGGGTTTATTTTAATAATTAGTTTTATTAATTATTAACTTTTTAAAATATTTAATTTATTGGGTTTTTAATAAATTAAACAATTGGTTGCGTTTAATGATCGGGTTAGCGTTCCGGGCCTTCGGTACAACTAAACGACACTTAAAACGGACCACGATTACACGAAATTGCAAAACGAGAGCCCGGGAATCAATCCCATTGGGCCAATCGGCTGACCACCCCTCCCCTCTCCCCTTTATTTTGTTAAATGTTAGTTTAGTTGAGGGACTTATGTGTATTATCTATATTAGGGCTAGATATAAATACTTGTGATTAACCTAAACTAATTAAACCCTCACAAAAAAAAACTGCAGTCGACTTCCTCCCTCCCCCCTTGAACCATCGACCATCACCATCCCATAGAACCATCAATTTTTCACTTTTTGATTAAACCTCAAGAACAAACGTTGCAATTCTCGATCTCCTCTACGCGTTGGTGTATTTAATTTTGTGATCTAAGGTATAATTACATGAACCCTAATTCTTAAAATATGATTTTTATAAGAGTTTCATAGTTATGTTGTCAATTGCTCAAGTCTATACGCGTACGTGTTAATCGTTATCGTTATTTTGATTGTTTGATGCGCTAGGGTTAAAAAACGAATTTGTATTTGCTTGATCAGAAAAATTAAGTTTTTCAAATGTTAATTATTATGTTATATTCAGATTCCTTGCAAAAAACTATTGAGTTTAGGCTTTAGATTCGCTTGATTTCATTTCCGTATGATTAAGTTATGTCGATTTGAATTATCGTTGTGTTTTTGTTGCTTGATCAGAAATATGGTATTGATAGACAACGAATTGGCATGTGAGACTTATACCACTGGAAATATAATTTAAAAACACTCAATTTAGACTAGGATATCATGTCGTTTGCTTATGTATAGCCCGAGATATGCTTGAATTAGTGTAAAAGTAGTTTTATACAGCACTTGCATGAAAATAACTTTGTATGATAAAATGTGTTAACTTCTGTGATTAAAGATTTGCATATTTGAAAAGTAGACAAAAATTAATTCATCTTTCATGTGGATATCATAGGCTAATTATATCTACATCTTTGGATAATCGCGTGCGAATGTGACTAACTAAATGAGAATCGAATCTATAAATTGCTCACGGTTTTGTACTCTGTGGATTGTGTGTATTGATTGAGCATGTATGCTTACAGAAAATGAAACTTAACATTATATGTGACTTATTTTAAGTTTATGTCAATCTCTGAAACTTTATGCATTGGGCACAATAGAGCCATACTTTATGTGAATTCTGATTTGAGCTGAAAACTGAATGTTCAACTTGCATGAATAAACTGTACAAATTTGCTAAACAAAAGTTGCTATATTTTTAATATGTATTACTTTGATTTGTCCTTGAACTATGGCCACTGGTCTTGTATCAATTTCATATTCCTAACTCCGCTTATAGCCAAAATGAAATCAGTGCGCGGTCAGAAACTGACTTGGCAAACCCCAAATGTATTCCTTCTGAATCCTGAATTTTAATTGTCGTATGAGTCCCTGGCCGGACTTTTTGGAATTGATTTTAAGTATATTTATGATCTGGAGTTTTTTATGTTTACTTGAATTTTGTACTATGAGATAATGTGGTAAGTATGCTACGTGTTCATGAACTTTGTTCATAACGATAAACTGAAATTGTGAAAATGATCATTCATGACCTAAAACGTATTGTTTGACTTAGGTGTAACATATTAACCAATATTTGACATGAACCTACTGATGTTAACTTTAGTTGACTACTTTGACCAAGTTTGACTTTCGGTTTGACTTCGGTTGACTTTGTTTGACTTGCATGATATAGTTGACTTTGACTTTGAAACGCGTCGAGTCGAGCAATAAGACAATGTACACTATGAAACCACACTTATTTAAGATACATATATTGACCAACCTACATACGTATACTTAGGTTGCATTACTCGGCTATAAACCGTACAAGTTAATTGTTCGCTTTTCAATCCGAGCTTTATTAAAAGGTGAGTCTACAGTCCCGCTTTTTACATGTTTTCAGGGATGAGAATCCACGCTGTTATACTTACATTTTCAAATGCTTTTGTATTGACATGAGTACTATATATGCATATTGAGTTTGTTCAAAAAACCTCTAGCTTGAATACTTTTAATACCATCGGTGTAAGCACAATTTAGATGGACGGATCCTTTAGGTTGACAACCCCACCCGCTATAAAAATTGTGGTGCATTTACTTTGAACATTAAATACATTTTAACAAGTGTATAACATTTTTCGAGGTAAGGCGGGTATAGTGGCTTCTATACTCGGGTCATTGCTAGTATTCAGGTGCTCAGATTATGCAAACATCTCGTGGTCAAGGAAACTAAACTATTTTTCTGATAACTATTTTTCAGATACTATTATACTTTTAAACCTGTAGATTTACCAACATTATTTGTTGACCTGTTTTTGCGTGTTGTTATTCTCAGGTCCTTAAGAGGTATGCTTCCGCTGTGTTTGCTGCATGACTGGCCGTGGAGTTAGCATTTGATTTTAAAGAACATTATTTACTTTCGCATTTAAAACTTTTATACTGTTTAAATACTGTTGGCTTGTGGTTACGATCACAACAGTGTTTCTATTTTGGGATATTTGACTTATGCTTTTGAAACTTAATTTTTAATAAAATTAAATACGATTGCTTTGAACGTCTCATATAGAGGGCGTAACTGTTAACTGTGGGACCTGAATTAACACACCGTCAGATGGTAATTTGGCTGGGTGTTATAGTTAGTATCAGAGCCAGGTTCGTAGGGAAACTAGGACTTACATTAGTGTGTCTGATTTGGTCATTAGGACACCTTGAAGAGTCTAGACTACAACCGGACTTAGTCATTACATGAGTACTTTGTGACTAACGTTATTTACTTGACTAATCTGTTTCGTATGTGTTCTTGTACTATGAGTTAGATGTCACAGGATTCAGGAAACAGTGACAACGACTCCAGTGTGGCTGAGGTGAATGCTCCTGCCCAGCACTTGCTCCGCATCAGATACCTAACCATCCCGTGAACCTTTATGCATTGGATTTGGTTCATACTAACTGTAACAGGGATATTGTTGATCGTGTTAATGCTTTGAGCGATATTGCTAGGACATATCCGCACCACGATGATCTTGATAGGTTGGACGGAAGGGTCACAGGTATACATACTTATATGTACGAGGCTGAAGCGAGGTTCGTTGAGATGGCGGGATTGATAGCAGCCTTGACTGCCACGGTTGCTGCATTGGAGGCGGAACGTAATAAGAATGGGACTGATGGACCTGCCTCCCATACCCGACAGAAGAGGAAGTGAAGGGTCGTTGACCATGAGCTTCTTTTCCTTTTTCATCCGCTATACTTTCTTTAATTGATTATATAAGACTTACCGGGTGTTATAAACCGGGCAACTAGTACATGATGTTTATTGTTTGGTTTACTACTTTGGAATTTGGTTTATCACTTTCGGATTTTATTTATAATAATGTGGTTTATGCCATTAGTAACTATTATCTTTTGTTGCATGCAGTAATATTCTATATTTAGTAACTTTGTATGTTCATAATACTTACTATTGCCATTAATGTTACTACTTAGAACTACTACCACTACTATCACTACATAACACTAGTACCACTACTACTACCACTAGTGTTACTACTAACACTACTATCACTACTTATACTACTTCTCACTACTAGCGAATCTTTTCGTACTATTATTATTTACTAGTCTTCAACACTCGTTGCTAGTATATTTTTAATAACTCTATTTTTCATTGATCTTACTTCGATGTATCGTTTGTGTAGAAGGTGACCATGTTTACTTCAGAAATGCTCAGGGCTCAAGTTGAAGAACTTGTTAACCAACGTGTGACGGAAGCACTTATAGCTGCAGGTTTTGATTGCACGATTGAGAAATACTGTCCCAGGCGAGAGCGGATAAGGTGGGAAAATGAACTTCTGAACTTAAGGGTCATTGGAACTGACATTGCTAGTTACACTAACCGATTATGAGAGCTATCATTGCTTTGACCACATTTGGTCTCATCAGCAAAAAGAGCAATAGAGAGGTACATGTCGGGATTGCCGATGGAAGTGTTTCGTTTTGTCCTTTCCCATCAACCAAAGACAATACTCGGAGTCATCAACATGGCGATTAATAGGATGAAGCAAGTTAGCCCTTTGGAAGGAAAAGAGATGCCTGTTACAGGAAATGAAGTCAATGGGAAAAGGAAACGATGTGAGAATTATGTTGGAAGTGTCAAACAGAACTGAGGTGAGAAGCAAGAGATGCCCGTAACTTCGAGAAAGGATCTTCATCCAACACGAATTACAAGGGAAAACTACCATTGTGCGGAAAATGTGGAAAGCACCACCATAGAGGATGCAAAGTGCTGGTTTGCATCATGTGTCAAAAGAAGGGTCACTGGCCCTAGATTGTAAGGTCAACACCAATAAGAATAAGTGTTTTATGTGTGGTGAAGCAGGCCATTACGCGAAGGACTGCCCGAGAAAGAGGAAAGATGGATCCACTCAGGGAACTGCAACCACCCATCACCCCGGTGGAACATGCAATGGCATTAACTCAGTTAAAGGTACGTTTTACTCCCAGCTATCTTAATATTTACATTTTGATTGATACTGGCACCGATAGAAGCTTTATATCTAAGGATATTTGTCACAATGTTAAAAAACCTGTTTCTTCCTTAGATAACGTGTATTCCATAGAACTAGGAAATGGTAACTTGATGAGAGCCGATAAGATTTATCGTGATTGTACTTTGATGTTAGAAAGTAAGCCTTTTAGCATTGATCTGATACCTATTAAACTGGGAAGTTTTAACCTTGTGGTTGGAATGGACTGGTTAGCTGATAACAAAGCCGAGGTGGTCTGTGACCTAAAGGCTATTCGTATTCCTATTGCTGACGGTGAACCTATGATGATTTATGGTGAAAAGAATGGTTCACAATTACATCTCATTAACTGCTTGAAAGTCCAGAAGTATGTGAGAAAGGGATGTATCGCGTTCTTGGCTCATGTAAGCCAAATTGTACCACAAGAAAGGAGACCCGAAGACGTTCCTATAGTTAAGGAATTTCTTGAAGTTTTTCCGGAGGAATTACTTGGTATCCCACCGCATCGAGAAATTGAGTTTCAGATAGACTTAGTGCCAGGAGCGGCACCGGTGGCTCGCGCACCGTACAGACTCGCACCCCCAGAGCTTCAAGAGTTGTCTAGCCAATTGCAAGAATTGTTAGACAAGGGATTTATTCGACCAAGTTCTTCACCTTGGGGAGCTCCAGTCTTGTTTGTTAAGAAGAAGGATGGGTCGATGAGATTGTGTATCGACTACAGAGAATTGAACAAGTTGACAATCAAGAATCGTTATCCGCTACCGAGGATTGATGACTTATTCGAAGATTGATTTGAGATCCGAGTATCACAAATTGAGAGTCAAAGAAGCTGATGTCCCGAAGACAGCGTTTAGAACACGTTATGGACATTATGAGTTTACAGTAATGTCGTTTGGTTTGACGAATGCACCGGCAGTGTTCATGGACCTCATGAACCGTGTGTGTAAGCCATACCTAGATAAATTCGTCATTGTGTTTATTTATGATATATTGGTGTACTCCAAGAACAGAGAAGAGCACGAGCAGCATCTACGTTCGATATTGACTATGCTTAGAGAAGAGCAGTTGTATGCAAAGTTCTCTAAGTGTGACTTTTGGTTAACAGAAGTACAATTTCTTGGCCATGTTGTAGGGGCCAATGGAATACAGGTCGATCCAGCAAAGATTGAGTCAGTTAAGAATTGGGAAACTCCAAAGACGCCAACGCAGATTAGGCAATTTTTGGGTCTAGCTGGTTACTATCGGAGATTCATTAAAGGATTCTCTAAGATTGTCCGACCATTAACTGCGTTGACTCATAAGGGCAAGAAGTTTGAGTGGTCTGAACCGCAAGAGACTGCATTTCAGTTGTTGAAGGAGAAGTTAACAACTGCACCAGTATTGTCTCTACCCGAGAGAAGTGAAGATTTTGTATTTATTGTGATGCCTCACGTCAAGGAATGGGTTGCGTGCTTATGCAACGAAACAAGGTTATTGCTTAGGGATCGCGTCAATTAAAGATTCACGAGCAGAACTACACTACGCATGACCTTGAGTTAGGAGCTGTTGTCTTTGCACTTAAAATGTGGAGACACTACCTGTTTGGAACCAAGTTCACTATCTTCACTGACCATAAGAGTTTACAGCACATATTCGATCAGAAACAGCTCAACATGAGACAACGACGTTGGATGGAACTACTTAACGATTATAACTGCGAACTTCAATACCATCTGGGCAAGACGAATGTTGTGGTGGATGCCTTAAGCAGAAAAGAGCGAGAGAGACCTCTTAGGGTTAAAGCGCTTAACATAGTTGTCCGTACGAATCTCACATCACAAATCCACGAAGCACAACAAGAAGCCATGAAACAAGAAAATGTTAATGTTGAATTTCTCAGAGGGATGGATAAGAAGTTTGACATCAAGGAGGACGGAATATGGTACTTTGCTAATCGAATCTGGGTACTAAAGTTTGGTGGATTGAGAGAACTAGTGTTGGAGGAAGCACACAAGTCGAGGTACTCAATTCATCTGGGATGAGATAAGATGTACCAAGATTTAAAGGCGTTTTATTGGTGGCCAAATTTGAAAGCTGACATTGCTACCTATGTCGGGAAGTGCTTGAATTGCGCTAAAGTCAAGGCTGAACATCAGAAGCCTTCAGGATTATTAACTCAACCAGAGATTCCCCAGTGGAAGTGGGAAGGAATTTCCATGGACTTCATCATGAAACTGCCGAGAACGGCGGGAGGTCACGATACTATTTGGGTTATCGTGGATCATCTTACTAAGTCTGGACACTTCTTACCGATAAGGGAAACTGATAAAATGGAGAAGTTGGCTCAGATCTACATTAAGGAAGTCGTCTCTAGGCATGGAGTGCCTATATCTATTATATCCAACCGTGACACCAGATTTACTTCCAGGTTTTGGCAATCATTACAGAAAGCAATGGGGACCCGTCTAGATATGAGTACAGCATATCACCCCCAGACGGATGGCCAGAGCGAATGAACTATTCAGACTTTTGAGGACATGTTGAGGGCGTGTGTCATTTATTTCAGAAACGGATGTGATAAGTATTTACCACTAGCTGAGTTCTCATACAATAACAGCTACCATGCAAGAATTAAAGCTGCACCTTTCAAAGCGTTGTACGAAAGGAAGTGTAGATCTCCCGTTTGTTGGAGCGAATTGGGAGATAGTCAGTTGACAGGTCCTGAAATTATTCAGGAGACAACTTAGAAAGTCCTACAGATTCAGGAACGATTGAGAATGGCTCGAAGTCGTCAAAAGTGTTACGTCGATGTTAGACGGAAGGACATAGAGTTCCAAGTTGGTGACAAGGTTATGCTTAAGGTATCACCTTGGAAGGGCGTTGTACGATTTGGGAAACGAGGTAAGCTGAGTCCTAGATATGTTAGACCATTTGAGATAACTGAAAGAGTTAGACCGGTAGCTTACAGATTGAAACTGCCACAAGCACTCAGCGGTATTCATGTCGTTTTCCAAGTATCCAATTTAAAGAAGTGCCTAGCCGATGATAATTTGATTATTCCTTTAGAGGAACTACGTATCGACGACAAACTTCATTTCTTTGAGGAACCTGTTGAAATCTTGGGCCGTGAGGTCAAACAGTTGAAGCAAAGCAGAATTCCTATCGTTAAAGTTCGGTGGAATGCGAGAAGAGGACCAGAGTTCACGTGGGAGCGTGAAGACCAGATGAGGCTGAAGTATCCGCAATTGTTTTCCGAGGAAACTACTTCAGCAGACGATCACTAAAATTTCGGGACAAAATTTTCAATAACAGGTGGGTAACGTAACAACCCTGATTTTTTCCGTTACCTCCATTAACCTTCCGTTAGTTTATTTAACGGCGAATATTTAACTTTTATGTGTTTGTGTGTAATAAATGCATACTTGATCTTCGAAGGGTTACAATAATTAATATGGGTTGATATTAATTCAAATAAATATTTCGGATAATGAAATACGATAAAAATTATACGATTTTGATAATAGCTTTTTGAGCAACGAAACGCTCGGGTTTATTTTAATAATTAATTTTATTAATTATTAACTTTTTAAAATATTTAATTTATTGGGTTTTTAATAAATTAAACAATTGGTTGCGTTTAACGATCTGGTTAGCGTTCCAGGCCTTCGGTACTACTAAACGACACTTGAAACGGACCACGATTACACGAAATTGCAAAACGAGAGCCCGAGAATCACTTCCATTGGGCCAATCAGCTGACCACCCCTCCCCCTCCCCTTTATTTTGTTAAATGTTAGTTTAGTTGAGGAACTTATGTGTATTTATCTATATTAGGGCTAGATATAAATACTTGTGATTAACCTAAACTAATTAAACCCTCACAAAAAAACTGTAGTCAACTTCCTCCATCCCCCTTGAACCGTCAACCATCACCATCCCATAGAACCATCAAGTTTTCACTTTTTGATTAAACCTCAAGAACAAACGTTGCAATTCTCGATCTCCTCTACGCGTTGGTGTATTTAATTTTGTGATCTAAGGTATAATTACATGAACCCTAATTCTTAAAGTATGATTTTTATAAGAGTTTCATAGTTATGTTGTCAATTGCTCAAGTCTATACGCGTACGTGTTAATCGTTATCGTTATTTTGATTGTTTGATGCGCTAGGGTTTAAAAATGAATTTGTATTTGCTTGATCAGAAAAATTAAGTTTTTTAAATGTTAATTATTATGTTCTATTCAGATTCCTTGCGAAAAACTATTGAGTTTAGGCTTTGGATTCGCTTGATTTCGTTTCCGTATGATTAAGTTATGTAGATTTGAATTATCATTGTGTTTTTGTTGCTTGATCAGAAATCTGGTATCTGGTATTGATAGACAACTAATTGGCATGTGAGACTTATACCACTGGAAAGATAATTTAAAAACACTTAATTTAGTCTAGGATATCATGTCGTTTGCTTTTGTATAGCCCAAGATATGCTTGAATTAGTGTAAAAGTAGTTTTATACAGCACTTGCATGAAAATAACTTTGTATGATAAAATGTGTTAACTTCTGTAATTAAAGCTTTGCATATTTGAAAAAATAGATAAAAAGTACTTCATCTTTCATGTGGATATCATAGGCTAATTTGAAATGTCCCGTTCATATTGATTATAAACGTTCCATATTAATTGATTTCGTCGCGAGGTTTTGACCTCTATATGAGACGTTTTTCAAAGACTGCATTCATTTTTAAAATAACCATAACCTTTATTTTATCTATAAAGGTTTAAAAAGCATTACGTAGATTGTCAAATAATGATAATCTAAAATATACAGTTTACACACGACCATTACATAATGGTTTACAATAAGAATATATTACATCAAAAATAAGTTTCTTGAATGCAGTTTTTACATAATATCATACAAGCATGGACTCCAAATCTTATCCTTATTTTAGTATGCAACAGCGGAAGCTCTTAATAATCACCTGAGAATAAACATGCTTAAAACGTCAACAAAAATTTTGGTGAGTTATAGGTTTAACCTATATATTATCAAATCATAATAATAGACCACAAGATTTCATATTTCAATATACATCCCATACATAGAGATAAAATTCATTCATATGGTGAACACCTGGTAACCGACATTAACAAGATGCATATAAGAATATCCTCTATCATTCCGGGAAATCCTTCGGACATGATAAAAATGAATTCGAAGTACTAAAGCATCCGGTACTTTGGATGGGGTTCGTTAGGCCCAATAGATCTATCTTTAGGATTCGCGTCAATTAGTAGATCGGTTTACTAATTCTTAGGCTACCAAGCAAAAGGGGCATATTCGACTTCGATCATTCACTCATATAATGTAGTTTCATTTACTTGTGTCTATTTCGTAAAACATTTCTAAAACTACATGTATTCTCATCCCAAAATATTAGATTTTAAAAGTGGGACTATAACTCACTTTCACATATTTTTACTTCGTCAGGAACTAAGACTTGGCCACTGGTCGATTCACGAACCTATAACACATATGTATATATATATATATATATATATATATATATATATATATATATATATATATATATATATATATATATATATATATATATATATATATATATATATATATATATATAGATATATATATCAAAGTATGTTCAAAATATATTTACAACACTTTTAATACATTTTGATGTTTTAAGTTTATTAAGTCAGCTGTCCTCGTTAGTAACCTACAACTAGTTGTCCATAGTTAGATGTACAGAAATAAATTGATATATATTATCTTGAATCAATCTACGACTCAGTGTATACACGTCTCAGGCTAGATCACAACTCAAAGTATATATATTTTTGGAATCAACCACAACCCTATATAGCTAACTCCAACATTACTGCATATAGAGTGTCTATGGTTGTTCCAAATAATATATATAGATGGGTCGATATGATATGTCAAAACATTTGCATACATGTCTATGGTATCCCAAGATTACATAATATATTAGAATACATGTATAATACAATATAAGTTAGCTAGGATATGATTAATATAAATTTGTTACCAATTTTCACATAGCTACAACAAGCAAAAATATCCAATCTTGTTTTACCCATAACTTCTTCGTTTTAAATCCGTTTTGAGTGTTTCAAGTTGCTATGGTTTCATATTGAACTTAAGTTTATGAATCTAAACATAAAAATTATAAATTTATAGTCAGAAATATAGGTTACAAGTCATTTTTGTAAAGGTAGTCATTTCAGTCGAAAGAACGACGTCTAGATGACCATTTTGGAAAACATACTTCCACTTTGAGTTTAACCATGATTTTTGGATATAGTTTCATGTTCATAAGAAAAATCATTTTTCCACAAGAAAAACTTTTAAATCAAAGTTTATCATAGTTTTTAATTAACTAACCCAAAACAGCCCGCGGTGTTACTACGACGGCGTATATCCGGTTTTACGGTGTTTTTCGTGTTTTTCGGTTTTAAATCATTAAGTTAGCATATCATATAGATATATAACATGTGTTTAGTTGATTTTAAAAGTCAAGTTATAAGGATTAACTTTTGTTTGCGAACAAGTTTAGAATTAACTAAACTATGTTCTAGTGATTTCAAGTTTAAACCTTCGAATAAGGTAGTTTTATATATATGAATTGAATGATATTATGAATATCATTACTACCTCAGGTTTTGTGGATAAACCTACTGGAAATGAGAAAAATAGATCTAGCTTCAAAGGATCCTTGGATGTCTTGAAAGTTCTTGAAGCAGAATCATGACACGAAAACAAGTTCAAGTGAGATTTCCACTAGAAATAAGATTGTTATAGTTATAGAAATTGAATCAAAGTTTACTATGAGTATTACCTTTTATTAGAAAGATATCTTACTGTAAATAAGAAAGATTTCTTGAGGTTGGATGATCACTTTACAAGATTGGAAGTAAGCTAGCAAACTTGGAAGTATTCTTGATTTTATGAAACTAGAAATTATAGAATTTATGAAGAACACTTAGAACTTGAAGATAGAACTTGAGAGAGATCAATTAGATGAAGAAAATTGAAGAATGAAAGTGTTTGTAGGTGTTTTTGGTCATTGGTATATGGATTAGATATAAAGGATGTGTAATTTTGTTTACATGTAAATAAGTCATGAATAATTACCAATATTTTTGTAATTTTATGAGATATTTCATGCTAGTTGCCAAATGATGGTTCCCACATGTATTAGGTGACTCACATGGGCTACTAATAGCTGATCATTGGAGTGTATATACCAATAGTACATACATCTAAAAGCTGTATATTTTACGAGTACGAATACGGGTGCATACGAGTAGACTTGTTGATGAAACTGAACGAGGATGTAATTGTAAGCATTTTTGTTAAGTAGAAGTATTTTGATAAGTGTCTTGAAGTCTTTAAAAAGTGTATGAATACATATTAAAACACTACATGTATATACATTTTAACTGAGTCGTTAAGTCATCGTTAGTCGTTACATGTAAATGTTGTTTTGAAACATTTAGGTTAACGATCTTGTTAAATGTTGTTAACCCATTGTTTATTATATCTAAAGAAATGTTAAATTATTACATTATCATGATATTATGATATATTAATATATCTTAGTATGATATATATACAGTTAAATGTTGTTACAACGATAATCGTTACATATATGTCTCGTTTCGAAATCATTAAGTAATAGTCTTGTTTTTACATATGTAGTTCATTGTTAATACACTTAATGACATGTTTACTTATCATTTATCATGATTAAACATAGTGTATCAATATCTTAATATGATTCATATGTATTTAGTAAGACGTTATAATGATAATCGTTATATATATCGTTTCGAGTTTCTTAATTCAATAAACTTAATTTTATATATATAACTCATTGTTAAAATAACTAATGAGATACTTACTTATCATAATATCCTGTTAACTATATATATAATCATATATATATGTCATCATATAGTTTTTACAAGTTTTAACGTTCGTGAATCACTGGTCAACTTGGGTGGTCAATTGTCTATATGAAACCTATTTCAATTAATCAAGTCTTAACAAGTTTATTTGCTTAACATGTTAGAAACACTTAATCATGTAAATAACAATTTAAATTTAATATATATAAACATGGAAAAGTTCGGGTCACTACAGTACCTACCCGTTAAATAAATTTCGTCCCGAAATTTTAAGCAGTTGGAGGTGTTGACGTATCTTCTGGAAATAACCACGGGTATTCCTTCTTCATCTGATCCTCTCATTCCCAGGTGAACTCAGGTCCTCTACGAGCATTCCATCGAACTTTAACAATTGGTATCTTGTTTTGCTTAAGTCTTTTAACCTCACGATCCATTATTTCGACGGGTTCTTCGACGAATTAAGTTGATTTGGATTTCGTCTAACGGAATAGTGAGATCTTCTTTAGAAAAACATTTCTTCAAATTTGAGACGTGGAAAGTGTTATGTACAGCCGCGAGTTGTTGTGGTAATTCAAGTCGGTAAGCTACTGGTCCGACACGATCAATAATCTTGAATGGTCCTATATACCTTGGATTTAATTTCCCTCGTTTACTAAATCGAACAACACCTTTCCAAGGTGCAACCTTAAGCATTACCATCTCTCCAATTTCAAATTCTATATCTTTTCTTTTAATGTCGGCGTAGCTCTTTTGTCGACATTGGGTGGTTTTCAACCGTTGTTGAATTTGGATGATCTTCTCGGTAGTTTCTTGTATTATCTCTGGATCCGTAATCTGTCTATCCCCCACTTCACTCTAACAATTCAGAGACCTGCACTTTCTACCATAAAGTGCTTCAAATGGCGCCATCTCAATGCTTGAATGGTAGCTGTTGTTGTAGGAAAATTCTGCTAACGGTAGATGTCGATCCCAACTGTTTTGAAATCAATAACACATGCTCGTAGCATGTCTTCAAGCATTTGTATCGTCCTTTCGCTCTGCCCATCAGTTTGTGGATGATAGGCTATACTCATGTCTAGACGAGTTCCTAATGCTTGCTGTAATGTCTACCAGAATCTTGAAATAAATCTTCCATCCCTATCAGAGATAATAGAGATTGGTATTCCATGTCTGAAGACGACTTCCTTCAAATACAGTCGTGCTAACTTCTCCATCTTGTCATCTTCTCTTATTGGTAGGAAGTGTGCTGATTTGGTGAGACGATCAACTATTACCCAAATAGTATCAAAACCACTTGCAGTCCTTGGTAATTTAGTGATGAAATCCATGGTAATGTTTTCCCATTTCCATTCTGGGATTTCGGATTATTGAAGTAGACCTGAGGGTTTCTGATGCTCAGCTTTGACCTTAGAACATGTCAAACATTCTCCTACGTATTTAGCAACATCGGCTTTCATACCTGGCCACCAAAAATGTTTCTTGAGATCCTTGTACATCTTCCCCGTTCCAAGATGTATTGAGTATCTGGTTTTATGAGCTTCTCTAAGTACCATTTCTCTCATATCTCCAAATTTTGGTACCCAAATCCTTTCAGCCCTATACCGGGTTCTGTCTTCCCGAATATTAAGATCCGATCCTTTGGGTATTTCATCCTTTAAATTTCCCACTTTTAAAACTCCTTGTTGCGCCTCCTTTATTTGAGTAGTAAGGTTAGTGTGAATCATTATATTCATAGATTTTACTCGAATGGGTTCTCTGTCCTTTCTGCTCAAGGCATCGGCTACCACATTTGCCTTCCCCGGATGATAACGAATCTCAAAGTCGTAATCATTCAACAGTTCAATCCACCTCTGCCTCATGTTCAGTTGTTTCTGATTAAATATGTGCTGAAGACTTTTGTGGTCGGTATATATAATACTTTTGACCCCATATAAGTAGTGCCTCCAAGTCTTTAATGCAAAAACAACTGCGCCTAATTCCAAATCATGCATCGTATAATTCTGTTCGTGAATCTTCAATTGTCTAGACGCATAAGAAATTACTTTCATTCGTTGCATTAATACACAACCGAGACCTTGCTTTGAGGCGTCACAATATATCACAAAATCATTATTCCCTTCAGGTAATGACAATATAGGTGTCGTAGTTAACTTTTTCTTTAACAATTGAAACGCTTTCTTTTGTTCATATTTCCATTCAAATTTCTTCCCTTTATGCATTAATGCAGTCAAGGTTTTTGCTATTCTGGAAGAGTCTTAGATGAACCTTCTGTAGTAACCAGCTAGTCCTAAAAACTAGCGTATGTGTTTCGGAGTTTTTGGGGTTTCCCACTTTTCAACGGTTTCAATCTTTGCTGGATCCACCTGAATACCTTCTTTGTTCACTATGTGACCGAGGAATTGAACTTCTTCCAACCAAAATGCACACTTTGAAAACTTAGCGTACAGTTTTTCTTTTCTCAGCAACTCTAGTACTTTTCTCAAATGTTCTTCGTGCTCTTGATCATTCTTCGAGTAAATAAGTATGTCATCGATGAAAACAATGACAAACTTGTCAATATATGGCCCACACACTCGGTTCATCAGGTCCATGAACACAGCTGGTGCGTTAGTCAATCCAAACGGTATAACCATAAACTCGTAATGACCGTAACGCGTCTTAAAAGTAGTCTTTGGAATATCATCCTCCTTCACCCGCATTTGATGATATATAGAATGTAAATCGATCTTCGAATAAACAGACGAGCCTTGTAGTTGATCAAATAAGTCGTCGATTCTCGGTAGTGGGTAGCGGTTCTTGATGGTAAGTTTGTTCAACTCTCGGTAGTCGATACATAACCTGAATGTACCATCTTTCTTCTTGACAAAAAAAACAGGAGCTCCCCATGGTGATGCGCTTGATCGAATGAAACCACGCTCTAAAAGTTCCTGTAACTGACTTTGTAATTCTTTCATTCCGCTGGGTGCGAGTTTGTATGGAGTACGAGCCATTGGTGCAGCTCCTGGTACAAGGTCTATTTGAAATTCAACGGATCGATGTGGGGGTAATCCCGGTAATTCTTTCAAAAATACATCGGGAAATTCTTTTGCGATGGGAACATCACTGATGTTCTTTTCTTCAGGTTTAACTTTCTCGATGTGTGCTAGAATGACGTAACAACCTTTTCTTATTAGTTTTTGCGCCTTCAAACTACTAATAAGATTTAACTTTGCGTTGTTCTTTTCTCCGTACACCATTAAAGGTTTTCCTTTTTCACGCATATTGCGAATCGCATTTTTGTAACAAACGACCTCTGCTCTTACCTTCTTCAACCAGTCCATGCCAATTATTAAATCAAAACTCCCTAACTCGACTGGTATTAAATCAATCTTAAACGTTTCATCACCCAGTTTAGTTTCTCTATCCGAACATATATTATCTGCTGAAATTAATTTACCATTTGCTAATTCGAGTAAAAATTTATTATCCAAAGGCGTCAATGGGCAACTTAATTTAGCACAAAATTCACTACTCATATAGCTTCTATCCGCACCCGAATCAATTAAAACATAAGCAGATTTATCGTCAATAAGAAACGTACCCGTAACAAGCTCCGGGTCTTCCAGTGCTTCTGCCGCATTAATATTGAAAACTCTTCCACAGCCCTGCCCATTAGTATTCCCCCGATTTGGGCAATTTCTAATAATGTGGCCCGGTTTTTCACATTTATAACAAACAACGTTGGTATTACTTGCTCCGACACTATTCGTTTTGGCATTACTTGTTCCGACATTATTTGTTTCTTTAGTTCTGTTAAATTTTTGTCCTTAAACCTCACACTTTGTCGCGCTATGACCATTTCTTTTACACCTGTTGCAGAATGTCGTGCAAAACCCCTGATGATTTTCTTCACACCTATGACATGGCTGTTTTTGGTTTTTGTTGCCGTTGTTGTTATTGAGGTTGTTGTTGGGATTGTTATTGCTGTTGAAACGGTTGTTGTAGTTGTTGTTGTTGTTGAGATGTTTGTTGTAGTTATTGTTAGGATTGCAGTTATTGTTGGGATTGCTGTTGCGGTTGTTGGGATAGTTGTTGCGATTGTGGTTGTAATTGTTGTTGTTGTTGTACTGGTGACTCTTGTCACCGTTTTCCTCCCACTTCCTCTTGAGTTGTTTCATGTTGGCTTCTTCGGCCGTCTGCTCTTTAATTCTTCCCTCAATCTGATTTATGAGTTTATGAGCCATTCGACTAGCCTTCTGTATAGAAGCGGGCTCGTGTGAACTCACATCTTCTTGAATCCTTACTGGTAACCCTTTTACAAATGCGTCGATCTTCTCTTCTTCATCTTCGAATGCTCCCGGACACAATAGACACAACTCTGTGAATCGTCGTTCATATGTGGTAACGTCGAACCTTTGTGTTCGTAACTCTCTAAGTTCTGCCTTGAGTTTATTGACTTCGTTTCTAGGACGGTACTGCTCGTTCATCAATTGCTTGAATGCCGACCACGGTAGTGCGTAAGCAGCATTTTTTCCTACCTGTTCAAGATAGGTGTTCCACCACGTTAACGCAGTACCTGTGAAGGTATACGTAGCGTACTTAACTTTGTCCTCTTCAGTACACTTACTTATGGAAAACACTTATTCGACTTTCTCGGTCCACCGTTTTAATCCAATTGGTCCTTCGGTTCCATCAAATTCCAAAGGTTTGCAGGCAGTGAATTCTTTGTAGGAGCATCCTACACGATTTCTTGTGCCGTTAGCTGCATTGCTAGATTCAGAGTTATTGTTGCTATGTAGCGCAGCCTGTACTGAGGCTATGTTTGCAGCAAGAAAGGTACGAAATTCCTCTTCGCTCATATTCATGGTGTGTCGAGTAGTCGGTGCCATTTCCTTCAAAATAGCCAACTAAATCGAGTTAATCATATAGAATATTAAGAGTAGTCAATAGTATTTCGTAGCATAATATGAACTCATTTATAAAAGTTTTTTCTTCATATTAGCGTTTTATAATTTTAAATTCGGGTACTACCTACCTGTTAAGTTCATACTTAGTAGCTAATATACAATTCAACTACTACAATTCCATATGAAAAACTGATTATAATAATATATCACATATAAATATTCTTCAAACTTACAACATCGCTATATTACATATAACATGAAATATAGTACACTTTGATACATGACAGTTTTGAAGATAAACCTAGTTAATACGCAAGTTGTTCAGCAAAGAAAATAAAGACACGTAATTCATAAGTCCAGAAACAAGTCATGCATTCTGGTTTTACTAAGACGACTTCTGATCCTTGGTCTTGTGGAAAATAACCGTTATGACCATTGGCTAGGAAGCATGTTGTAAAGTCGTCAAAAGGACGAGGGTTTCGTAATGTCCAACCGCCCCGTAATAATCTAAAAACCTTGTTTCTCACCCCAACTACTGAATCCGTCACTTGTGGGAAGGCTTTATTTAAAAGTTGCAATCCGATGTTCTTTTTCTCACTTTGGTAAGAAGGGAACATCACTAACCCGTAAGCATAACATGCTTCTTTATGTTGCATGTTAGAAGCTCTTTCTAATTCACGAAATCCTATGTTTGGATATGTTGAGTCAAAATAGGTTCTTAACCCGTAGCGTAAAATTGCATTTGGGTTCCCCGCATTTAAAGCTTTAAAGAAAACACGGTGTAACTTACGGTCTCCCCAATGTGATATACCCCACCTATCAAAGGAAAGCCTTTTATAAACTAAGGCATTTCTGAAAAGTCTTTCAAATGTTTGACAAGTTAATTTTTCTATAATTAATTTTGCTGATGAATTCTGACCGACTCTAGACAAGATTTCCTCAATCATATCCTCTGGTAGATCTTCTAAAATATTTGGTTGTCTACCCTTAACGTCCATTTTGTTTTTATACTGTAAAATAGACAAGGATTAGATTCGTAAAAGATAATTAACAAACAATACAAGCAATTTTTACATGGAACATAAAAGTACAAGCACACTACAATACATATAATACACAACATAATTACAACCCTCTAATCTGAATCACTGGTTTCTTCTTCTTTGAACTTGGTTCGTTTTCCTAATTTTCTAGGAATATATGGTGTTCCTCTAATACGAGCTGTCATTTTCCACAAGGGTTTAGGAAAACCTGGTGGTTTAGAGGTTCCCGGGTCATTGTTACATTTTCAGAAATACGGATGTTGCCGATACATATAAAGTTCATCGAGGTTAGAATCGGGTTTCTCTATTTTTATACCTTTTCCCTTATTATTTTCTTTTGCTTTATTAAATTGGGTCGAGGTAATTTCTATAACATCATCGGAATCCTCATCAGGATCCGATTCATCGGAAAATTGGTAATCTTCCCAATATTTTGCTTCCTCGGCGGAAACACCATTGACCATTATTAACTTTGGTCCGTTGGTTGAGGATTTTCTTTTAATTTAATCGAATTACTGTAGGTATCAGTATTTCTTCCTCCGAAACCTCTTCTTCTTCCGGTTCCTCCTCTTCCGGTTCCTCCTCTTTCGGTTGCTCTTCTTCCGGTTCCTCATCTTCCGGTTCCTCCTCTTCCGATTCTTCTTCGGGAATTTGTGAATCTTCCCAAAATATATTCAACTCTTCATTATTATTAGGTGAATCGATGGGATTTGTACTAGTGGTAGACATCTATCACACAATATCAAACACATTAAGAGGTTAATATATCACATAATATTTACATGTTAATAATATATAGTTTCCAACAAAAGTGTTAAGCAATCGTTTTTAAAGAAAACACGGTCGAAGTCCGGACTCACTAATGTACCCTAACAAACTCCATAAGACACACTAATGCAAATTTCTGGTTCTCTAAGACCAACGCTCGGATACCAACTGAAATGTCCCGTTCATATTGATTATAAACGTTCCGTATTAATTGATTTCGTCGCGAGGTTTTGACCTCTATATGAGACGTTTTTCAAAGACTGCATTCATTTTTAAAATAACCATAACCTTTATTTTATCTATTAAGGTTTAAAAAGCATTACGTAGATTATCAAATAATGATAATCTAAAATATACCGTTTACACACGACCATTACATAATGGTATACAATAAGAATATATTACATCAAAAATAAGTTTCTTGAATGCAGTTTTTACATAATATCATACAAGCATGGACTCCAAATCTTGTCCTTATTTTAGTATGCAACAGCAGAAGCTCTTAATAATCACCTGAGAATAAACATGCTTAAAACGTCAACAAAAATGTTGGTGAGTTATAGGTTTAACCTATATATTATTAAATCATAATAATAGACCACAAGATTTCATATTTCAATATACATTCCATACATAGAGATATAATTCATTCATATGGTGAACACCTGGTAATTGACATTAACAAGATGCATATAAGAATATCCCCTATCATTCCGGGAAATCCTTTGGACATGATAAAAATGAATTCGAAGTACTAAAGCATCCGGTACTTTGGATGGGGTTCGTTAGGCCCAATAGATCTATCTTTAGGATTCGTGTCAATTAGTAGATCGGTTTACTAATTCTTAGGCTACCAAGCAAAAGGGGCATATTCGGTTTCGATCATTCACCCATATAATGTAGTTTCATTTACTTGTGTCTATTTCGTAAAACATTTCTAAAACTGCATGTATTCTCATCCCAAAATATTAGATTTTAAAAGTGGGACTATAACTCACTTTCACAAATTTTTACTTCGTCGGGAAGTAAGACTTGGCCACTGGTCTATTCATGAACCTATAACAAATATGTACATATATATCAAAGTATGTTCAAAATATATTTACAACACTTTTAATACATTTTGATGTTTTAAGTATATTAAGTCAGCTGTCCTCGTTAGTAACCTACAACTAGTTGTCCATAGTTAGATGTACAGAAATAAATTGATATATATTATCTTGAATCAATGCACGACCCAGTGTATACACATCTCAGGCTAGATCACAACTCAAAGTATATATATTTTTGGAATCAACCTCAACCCTGTATAGCTAACTCCAACATTACTGCATATAGAGTGTCTATGGTTGTTCCAAATAATATATATAGATGGGTCGATATGATATGTCAAAATATTTGCATACGTGTCTATGGTATCCCAAGATTACATAATATATTAGAATACATATATAATACAATATAAGTTAGCTAGGATATGATTAATATAAAATTGTTACCAATTTTCACGTAGCTACAACAAGCAAAAATATCCAATCTTGTTTTACCCATAACTTCTTCGTTTTAAATCCGTTTTGAGTGTTTCAAGTTACTATGGTTTCATATTGAACTTAAGTTTATGAATCTAAACAGAAAAATTATAAGTTTATAGTCAAAAATACAGGTTACAAGTCATATTTGTAAAGATAGTCATTTCAGTCGAAAGAACGACGTCTAGATGACCATTTTGGAAAACATACTTTCACTTTGAGTTTAACCATGATTTTTGAATATAGTTTCATGTTCATAAGAAAAATCATTTTCCCAGAAGAACAACTTTAAAATCAAAGTTTATCATAGTTTTTAATTAACTAACCCAAAATAGCCCGCGGTGTTACTACGACGGCGTATATCTGGTTTTACGGTGTTTTTCGTGTTTTTCGGTTTTAAATCATTAAGTTAGCATATCATATAGATATAGAACATGTGTTTAGTTGATTTTAAAAGTCAAGTTAGCAGGATTAACTTTTGTTTGCGAACAAGTTTAGAATTAACTAAACCATGTTCTAGTGATTTCAAGTGTAAACCTTCGGATAAGGTAGTTTTATATATGAATCGAATGATGTTATAAACATCATTACTACCTCAAGTTTTGTGGATAAACCTACTGGAAATTAGAAAAATAGATCTAGCTTCAAAGGATCCTTGGATGGCTTGAAAGTTCTTGAAGCAGAATCATGACACGAAAACAAGTTCAAGTAAGATTTCCACAAGAAATAAGATTATTATAGTTATAGAAATTGAATCAAAGTTTGAATATGAGTATTACCTTGTATTATAAAGATATATTTCTGTAAATAAGAAAGATTTCTTGAGGTTGGATGATCACTTTACAAGATTGGAAGTAAGCTAGCAAACTTGGAAGTATTCTTGATTTTATGAAACTAGAACTTATAGAATTTATGAAGAACAATTAGAACTTGATGATAGAACTTGAGAGAGATCAATTAGATGAAGAAAATTGAAGAATTAAAGTGTTTGTAGGTGTTTTTGGTCATTGGTATATGGATTAGATATAAAGGATGTGTAATTTTGTTTACATGTAAATAAGTCATGAATGATTACTAATATTTTTGTAATTTTATGAGATATTTCATGATAGTTGCTAAATGATGGTTCCCACATATGTTAGGTGACTCACATGGGCTGCTAAGAGCTGATTATTGGAGTTTATATACCAATAGTACATACATCTAAAAGTTGTGTATTGTACGAGTACGAATACGGGTGCATACGAGTAGAATTGTTGATGAAACTGAACGAGGATGTAATTGTAAGCATTTTTGTTAAGTAGAAGTATTTTGATAAGTGTCTTGAAGTCTTTCAAAAGTGTATGAATACATATTAAAACACTACATGTATATACATTTTAACTGAGTCGTTAAGTCATCGTTAGTCGTTACATGTAAATGTTGTTTTGAAACCTTTAGGTTAACGATCTTGTTAAATGTTGTTAACCCATTGTTTATTATATCTAAATAGATGTTAAATTATTAAATTATCATGATATTATGATATATTAATATATCTTAGTATGATATATATACAGTTAAATGTTGTTACAACGATAATCGTTACATATATGTCTCGTTTCGAAATCATTAAGTTAGTAGTCTTGTTTTTACATATGTAGTTCATTGTTAATACACTTAATGACATGTTTACTTATCATTTATCATGATTAAACATAGTGTATCAATATCTTAATACGATTCATATGTATTTAGTAAGACGTTGTTATAACGATAATCGTTATATATATCGTTTCGAGTTTCTTAATTCAATAAACTTAATTTTATGTATATAACTCATTATTAAAATACCTAATGAGATACTTAGTTATCATAATATCATGTTAACTATATATATAATCATATATATATGTCATCATATAGTTTTTACAAGTTTTAATGTTCGTGAATCACCGGTCAACTTGGGTGGTCAATTGTCTATATGAAACCTATTTCAATTAATCAAGTCTTAAGAAGTTTGATTGCTTAACATGTTGGAAACACTTAATCATGTAAATAAAAATTTAAATTTAATATATATAAACATGGAAAATTTTGGGTCACTACATAATTGTATCTAGATCTTCGGATAATCGCGTGCGAATGTGACTAACTAAATGAGAATCGAATCTGTAAATTGCTCACGGTTTTGTACTTTGTAGATTGTGTGTATTGATTGAGCATGTATGCTCCAGGAAAATGAAACTTAACATGATATGTGACTTATTGTTAGTTTATGTCAATCTCTTAAACCTTATGCATTGGGCACAATAGAGCCATACTTTATGTGAATTCTGATTTGAGCTGAAAACTAAATGTTCAACTTGCATGAATAAACTGTACAAATTGGCTAAACAAAAGTTGCTAGATTTTTGATATGTGTTACTTTGATTTGTCCTTGAACTATATCCACTGGTCTTGTATCAATTGTATATTCTTAACTCCGGTTATAGCCAAAATGAAATCAATGCGTAGTCAGAAACTGACTTGGCAAACCCCAAATGTATTCCTTCTGATTCCTGACTTTTAATTGTCATATGAGTCCCTGGAGTTTTTCATGTTTACTTGAATTTTTTACTATGAGATAATGTGCTAAGTATGCTACGTGTTCATGAACTTTGTGCATAACGATAAACTGAAATTGTGAAAATGATCATTCATGACCTAAAATGTATTGTTTGACTTAGGTTTGACATGTTGACCAATATTTGACATGAACCTACTGATGTTGACTTTAGTTGACTACTTTGACCAAGTTTGACTTTCAGATTGACTTTGGTTGACTTTGTTTGACTTGCATGATATAGTTGACTTTTACTTTGAAACGCGTCGAGTCGAGCAATAAGACAACGTACACTATGAAACCACACTTATTTAAGATACATATATTGACCAACCTACATACGTATACTTAGGTTGCATTACTCAGCTATAAACCGTACAAGTTAATTGTTCACTTTTCAATCTGAGCTTTATTCAAAGGTGAGTCTACAGTCCCGCTTTTTACATGTTTTCAAGGATGAGAATACACGCTGTTATACTTACATTTTCAAATGCTTTTGTATTGACATGAGTACTATATATGCATATTGAGTTTGTTCAAAAAGCCTCTAGCTTGAATACTTTTAATACCATCGGTGTAAGCACAATTTAGATGGACGGATCCATTAGGTTGACAACCTCACCCGCTATAAAAACTGTAGTGCATTTACTTTGAACATTAAATACATTTGAACAAGTGTATAACATTTTACGAGGTAAGGCGGGTATAGTGGCTTCTATACTCGGGTCATTGCTAGTATTCAGGTGCTCAGATTATGCAAACATCTCGTGATCAAGGAAACTAAACTATTTTTCTGATAACTATTTTTCAGATACTGTTATACTTTTAAACCTGTAGATTCAAAAACATTATTTTTTGACCTGTTTTTGCGTGTTGTTATTCTCAGGTCCTTAAGAGGTATGCTTCCGCTGTGTTTGCTACATGACTGGCCTTGGAGTCAGTATTTGATTTTAAAGAACATTATTTACTTTCGCATTTAAAACTTTTATACTGTTTAAATACTGTTGGCTTGTGGTTACGATCACAACAGTGTTTCTATTTTGGGATATTTGACTTATGCTTTTGAAAGTTAATTTTTAATAAAATTAAATGCGATTGCTTTGAACGTCTCACATAGAGGGAGTAACTGTTAACTGTGGGACCTGAATTAACACGCCGTCAGATGATAATTTGGTGGGGGTGTTATAATTAAATAGTCAACTAGCTAGTGTAGGGTGGGCTAAAGTCCAACAAGGTAGAAAGTCCAACAAGACTAACTTGTGTGCTCTAGTAAATTACTAAGCGTAATTAAGCATCAAAAAACCCAAGTAATTATTATTATAAAATAACAATTAGTATTTCGTAGTCATAATATTCTGATTATGACCAAAGTTAAACGTGTACACAGTACGTAGTTCGTTCGAAACGTCAAGTGACACCAACGATCATAAAGGCTTCCGGGGATCAATTTAAGTAACCTACGTACTTAAAGGAACGTTTAAACATATAAACGAAAGTAATCTACATGTAGTAAGATCTCAGAGTATAGTATAGCTCAGTACACACAAATACGCAGTTTCGTGAAAGCACAAAGCACAAAAGCAAGTCGAAAAAGTCAGGTCGTTACAATTGACGACATACTTGTCTATTTGAAGAGTATGAAGGAACATGAGCACCATTTACGTGGAGTGTTGAAGACGTTGTGGAGGGAGTAGTTGTTTGCTAAATTCTCCAAGTGTTAATTTTGCTAAGGGAAGTTCAATTCCTTAGTCATATTGTGAACAAAGAAGATATTCAAGTAGATCCGGGGAAGATAGAGACGGTGAAGAATTGGGAGCAACAGACTACACCTACGAAAATCCGAAGTTTTCTCGGATTGGTCGGTTATTATCGTCGGTTTATCCAAGACTTTTCTAAGATCGCTTCTCCATTGACGAAGTTGACGAGGAAGAACGCGAGATTTAATTGGGAAAATGAGCAAGAGATCGCTTTCCAATTGTTGAAAGAGAAGTTGTGTCAAGCTCTGGTGTTAGTGTTACCGGAAGGTGTAGAAGACATATATATATATATATATATATATATATATATATATATATATATATATATATATATATATATATATATATTCTTTAAACGGGCTCAGGTGTATTCTAATGCAAAGGGGTAAAGTCGTTGCTTATGCCTCTCAACAATTGAAGGAACACGAAAAGAGATACCCGACTCATGATCTTCAATTGGTGGCGGTGGTACATGTGTTGAAAATTAGGCGCCATTACTTGTATGGTGTCAAGTGTACGATTTATTCGGATCATAAGAGTTTGAAACATCTTTTTGATCAACGAGATTTGAATTATCGTCAACGTAGATGAATGGATGTGGTAAAAGACTATGATTGTGAAATACTTTATCATCCGGGAAATGCAAATGTGGTCGCGGATGCGTTAAGTCGAAAGAGTCAACATCCGGCGATACGAGTAGGATCGTTACGCATGATTATTACTAACGATTTTCTTGTAAATCTTTGTGAGATTCAAATTGAAGCTTTTGTTAACAACAAGCATGAAGAATAAATCACGGGGCAGACGGAGTCCATTACTTTAGGCCCGCATGGTTTGTTATCCTTTCAAGGACGTGTATGGGTACCTAAGATGGGTGATTACCGACAAGCGCTACTTGATGAAGCACATAAGTCAAAGTATTACATTCATCCAGGCGTGATGAAAATGTATCTTGATTTAAATAAAGAGTATTGGTGGCCAGGCATGAAACGTGATGTTGTTAAATATGTTAAACAATGCGTTACATGTTTTCAATTAAAGCCGAGCACCAAAAGCCGTATGGTAAGTTACAACCATTAGAAGTCTCGAAATGGAAGTGGGAGCACATTACCATGGATTTCATTACGAAGTTACCAAAGACGGCGAGAACCCAATTTGATACGATTTGGGTGATAGTTGATCGGTTGACGAAAAGTGCATTGTTTCTTCCCATTCGGGAAATGATATCCTTGGAGACTTTGTCAAAGTTGTTTATCAAGGAGGTGATATCAAGGCATGGGGTTCCTATATCTATTGTTTCGGATCGAGATACTCATTTCACGTCTCGGTTTTAGAATAAGTTTCATGAGGATATGGGTACACAATTGAGAATGAGCATGGCATATCATCCTCAAACGAATGGTTAAATCGAACGTACGAACCAAACTTTGGAGGATATGTTACAGGCGTGTGTTATCGATTTCGGTGGTAATTGGGATGAGCACTTACCTTTGGTGGAATTCTCGTACAATAATAGTTATCATACTAGTATCGGGATGCCACCTTATGAGATGCTTTATGGGTGAAGGTGTCGAACTCCTATTTGTTGGAGTGAAGTGGGACAAAGGGAAATATGGAGCACCAATTTGGTCATAGAGACGAATAGTAAGATCGAGGTGATTCGGGCTCGACTTAAGGCGGAGCAAGATAGACAAAAGTCTTATGCCGATAAACGAAGACGACCGATTGAGTTTCAAGAAGGTGACATGGTGATGCTTAAGGTTTCACCGTGGAAGGGTGTTATTCGGTTTCGAAAACGGGGAAAGTTAGCCCCTCGGTTTATTGGGCCTTTCAAAATTTTTGAAGCGACCGGTCCTAATCCATAAGGACAAATACAATAACATATGGTTACATCGTGAGGTATTAACCTTTAAATGATACATTTTACAAACATTGCATTCGTTTTTAAAAGACAAACTTTCATTTCATTGAAAGTTGACAGGCATGCATACCTTTTCATAATATATCCAATCTATAAATGACTTAATTTGTTATCTTCTTAATAATAATCTTTATTGAACTCAATGACTTGAATGCAATGTCTCTTGAAATATGCCATGAATGACTCCAAGTTGTGACGCCCCGTACAAAATTAACGTGTACGGATCATCAACAACAGGATCATTACAAGGTCAAACACTATATGCTGTTTTAAAATAAGTTTGCATTCATAAGAAAGGGTGACGTCATAACCAACATCAAAAGTTTTACAAACGATAGTAGGCTTCTACGAATAGAAGCAATTAACATAAGTACGAGACCTGAAGGTCATTACAAATTCATTGTTTCAAAAGTAACATAGTTTGTTAATGCAAGGTAAACGTTTCTTGCAGAGACATCTCTAACAAAAGCAGCGGGAGTCTACACAGCAAGACTACTACAGCGGAAGCATCAAACCTCTAAGCACCTGAGAAAACATGATTAAAAATGTCAACACGAATGTTGGTGAGCTATAGTTTAAGTATAACAGTAATGTAAGGTAGGCCACGATATTTCAGTATTTCAAAACAGTATGAAAAGTATATGCTCAACCGTGGGCACTTGGTAACTAACTTAATGTAATATCACCCCTAAAAGTACACTTGGCGAGTGCGTAAGTTTACGAAGTATTAAAAACCCGTTAAATGCTAGCACGACTAGCCCGAGTGGGGATGTCAAACCCTATGGATCCATATCTAAGATTCGAGTTCACCAGGTCAAAAACCAATGACTAAACGTTACCGAGCTAAGGGGAAAGTTTATGTCGTTGTATAACCCACACATATATAAAATTTAAGTACTCGTGCCTAGTATGTAAAACGTAAAAAGTGCATGTATTCTCAGTTCCCAAAATAGTTAAAGTAAAAAGGGATGCTATACCTGTGACGACCCGGAAATTTTCGACTAAATTTAAACTTTATCTTTATATTATTCAGACACGATAAGCAATGTTTGTTAAGTTAAATCTCAAGGATTTTAAACTATGTTTATACATTCATTTAAACCTCGACCAAATTCCAATGATTCACGAACCATTAAATGAACATATATGAATATGTATGTATATGTGTATATGTTATAAATTGAAAATGTCAACAAAGTATTTAAAAGTATAATGCTTTATATGAATGTATTTGTTTCAATATGATTATCGACGAAATTAAAAAAAAATATTAAATGATTGAATTATCAAAAACATTGAATTATGATTACAAGTCTCTGTTGAGAGGTCCACTATTATTTGAGAAATCTATTCCTCTTAACGATATTCGGAATAATTTGTAAAGCTATTTATAAATAAAAATAAAAAGTGTCATTTACGAAAGTTAGACAAAAGCTATTGGAGAATTGGTTTCCATAATATTCTATTAATCTATTTTCAAACGTACAAAAACGTTTTCAGTTTAAAAAGAACTTTATTATTAAAACGTATATAACTTTTATAAATATCTAGAATCACTTTTGACAACTCATTACTTAACCAGTATAATAAATATAACGATATTTATATTTTATTTCATTAAATATATATAATGATTTAAATTAATATTATATATATATATACACGTATTATACATACATAGTTTTTATATTTTTACTATACTTTAACTTTACCTTTACTTTATTTTACCTTTACTTTAACTTTAATAATTCATACTTTAATAATTCATACTTTAATAATTCACTTTAATAATTCATACTTTAATAATTCACTTTAATAATTCATACTTTAATAATTCACTTTAATAATTCATACTTTAATAATTCACTTTAATAATTCATACTTTAATAATTCACTTTAATAATTCAAAAATCTATTATAAATAGAATTCAATAGGTTTCATTATTTCATAGAAACTTAAAAATATATTTCTCTAAACTCTCTCAATCGATTTACATATATATATATATATATATATATATATATATATATATATATATATATATATATATATATATATATATATATATATATATATATATATATATTTGCTCTATATTATTTCAAGATATTATTAGTATACATAAAATATTACGACGGAGTGATGTCCGAGTGATTTCAAAATAGTTTTTTTGAATGAGTCGAAGCTAAGGAAATTATGGGTTATAGCTATGGAGGTGATGGGTATGGTTCATGGGTATGCTCGTGAGGTCAATCTAGTTTTTATCATCTCCGTTGCGTCTACGTACTTTCCTGCAATATTGAATCTCAATATTGATACGTGAGCACTCATAACTTAACTTTTATATATCAGTAGTGTATCCCTGACTAGTGCTCGAGTATATAGGATTATGCATGCTTGTACATTCGATATTGTCCTTAGATAGGTTTGTTGAATCCTGAATTAGATACATATGCTACTGAGGTAGGGTATATGATATGCATGTCATTGGAAAGCTAGCGAAAAATTAAGAACTTTTCATTTAGATATCGAATGGTTTCGATGAACGGATTTGAAGTTATAGTCAACTGAATTTTAGTATTATTGTTAAAATGATTATTATTACTATCGTCGTTATTATTTTAATAGAAATATCATTGTTATTATAAAATATCATTATTACTATTATGTTAGTATTATCATTTTATCATAATAACATTTTTAGTAAATATAAATATTGTTATTTTTTTATAGAATAATAATAATTATTATTACAAAATAATACAACTTTTACTTATTATTATTATGATCAATATTATTTTATCAAATAAATAGGGGATACAAAGATATTTTTCACCACGCGTAATATAATTACATTAATAATACTTACCACTATAGTTTTACGATATTAAGTGAACTTTATAAATTTTACTACTTAAGATATATAAAAGTATATTTTATCATATATAAACGTTAATATAAATTTTTACTAATAAATAACTTTTATTATTATAAAATCTAATAAATATATTTAAATATATAAAACGACTATAGCTAAGTTATATAATAAACACGTATAAATTTTAGAAGTCATTTTGGGTCAAGTTGACTTTTGCATATTAGTCTCGAGCATTAGGATTGTGGTACACTATGACTTGACCAAAAATTGTTAGACAAATATTGACCAACATATAAATATATATAATTAATATAGGTTCGTGAATCCGAGGCCAACCTTGCACTTGTTAAATGACGTTATATGTATTTTTACTACGAAATACAGTATGGTGAGTTTCATTTGCTCCCTTTTATATATATTTTTGGGACTGAGAATACATGCGCTGTTTTTATAAATGTTTTACGAAATAGGCACAAGTACTAAAACTAATTCTACGTGGGTTTAAACCAGAAATATACCCTTAGCTTGGTAACATTAAACTACTTGTCTATGTACGGTAGGCGCGAATCCTAAAGATAGATCTATTGGGCCTGACAAACCCCATCCTGACTATGGGATGCTTTAGTACTTCGAGGTTATTTTAAACACACCTGATCTGGTGTACTTCAGAGGGTAAAACATAAACATTAAGGCTTGTTACCGGGTGCCTACAACTTATAGAATACTTTTATACACTTGCGAGTGTACATATATTTATAAACGGAAATCTTGTGGTCTATTAATATATTGAAATGATTATTATGATAAACCTATGAACTCACCAACCTTTTGGTTGACACTTTAAAGCATGTTTATTCTCAGGTATTAAAGAAATCTTCCGCTGTGCATTAGCTCATTTTAAGGATATTACTTGGAGTCATTCATGGCATATTTTGAAAGACGTTGCATTCGAGTCATTGAGTTCATCAAGATTATTATAATGTCAATTATAGTTGGATGTATTATGAAATGGTGTGCATTCCGTCAACTTTCGTTGTAAAGAAAGTTTGTCTTTTAAAAACGAATGCAATGTTTGTAAAATGTATCATATAGAGGTCAAAATACCTCGCGATGTAATCAACTATTGTGAATCGTTTATAATGTATATGAACGGGTCCTTTCAATAACTCACAGTGAAAAGTAGTAAAGTCGGTACGAGATAAGTAAGCAAGTAGTTGGTCCGAAAGGTCCTCAACCTAAGTCAAAAATTACTAAGTCAGTAACTCGTTCCCAAAGGTTTAAAAGTATGTAAATTAGGTCTTAAGTATCATCATCATTCAACAACATAAGTAAAAAGTAAAGTAAGTTTTCAATCAAGAATAGAGATCGGAACAAAGGCTGATTTCGTTCAGCTGCCACGACCTCTATAAAAACTGAAATGAGGTGAGACCAGTGGCCATGGCTCCGTGTATGAGTCCTTTAACCACTGACCAATTTCCAGAACCAAACTCGTCTTCATTTGACCGTGGTGACGGTTTAAATCCGAGTAGGTCAGAAATTTCAGCACAACGTTATAAGGGCGTAGTGACTTTCGGAAGTCTATAAATCCTAAACCGTAAGTCGGATTAAGACGAGTCTTAAACGAAAAGTCATCTACTTGAACCGAAAAATCTGGAAATAAAATTTTCCAGTAGCCCAGGATCCTGATAAGATCCAGAAAACGGTAAGTAAAGTGCTCCGGTAGATTCTTGGTGCTTGATGCTCATCACGGTTCTCATCCTTGATGCTTATAGCTTCAAGTGTACAACTCGTTGATGTGTTTGCATCATCTTTACCAAGTTTTGACCATCATAACACTAGTGTATGTCTAAGATAAATAGCGCAACTCATTTAAGGGTTGTAAGAAGGTTGATGAACCAAAGTTACATCAAGATCTTAGATCCGACACATACATGAGTTCTAATAGTAATATTAAGCTATAAACTTGAATGTAAACTAAATAAACAAGATCTTAAGTTGTAGAACTTAGATCTTAGTTAGATCTTGAAGATCCTAGATAAGAAAGTCTAGATCTAGTGTTCTTAATTTAAACCCTAAGTTATGGAACTTGGATCTTTACTTTAATAAAACCATAAGTAATGAAACTTAGATTTTTATCTTGTAAAATGTATATAAGCTTATAAGCTTTTGTTTTAGACAAAATTGGAAGACCATAAGCTATAGAAACTTAGATCCAACATAAGTGTATGAAGTTATAACTAGAAAGTTTAACTTCCATGTTCTTGAACTTACAAAGTTTAAACTTTAGTTTCAAGAAAAATGAGATCAAGTTTAACTAGTAATACTTGACCAATATTATACAATCACGAATTTAAAACAAAAAGATAAAGAAATAAACTAAAGTTACAAGTAACAAGTTCATGTTTGTTTCATACTTAAGAAGATTCAAACCAAAGCTTGGATCTTAAGAAAATAAACCTTAAGTTTACAAAACATGAACACAAGTAAGATCTTAAAGCTTATGAACTTTAGATCTTTATAATATTTTAAGTGTAGAACCATAAGCTAACAAGCTTAGATCCTTGTTCTTGATTCCTCATCAAACAAAGGATGGAAGAAGCAAGATTCATGAAGATACAAACTAGAAAATTTGATCTTTCACAACAACAAGTAAATTGATGATGATACTTGGTGATTTTTAAAGGAAAAAGAAGAAAAAAAAATAAAGTTGTTACTTACAATTTAGAGAGAAAAAGTTGAGAGAAAAGAAAGTGTAAGTATGATGTGTGTGGAATGAGGTTCACTAGCATATAAGTAACAACAACAACAACAACAAAAAAATAATAATAATAAAAAAAATTGAACTCCCTCCCCATAACAAAGGCCGACGGTTTTAGGATCCAATGGAGTAGTCAACTTTCAACTTTCATGTGTGGGAGGATGGTGTATGCTAGGAAGAGGTATAAAGTTAAATACATGGGAAAGAGGTGCATGCATGCTTGAGACATCTTTGTCTCCTACACCTTAATTAATCTTGTTTATCCTTAATAAATCACTAGCATAATAATGAGCTTACTAGCTAGTCCATTAAGAAATGTAGGGTGGGCTTTGATAGTCCAATTCCATAATAAAAGCCCATGTAAGTATGCAACAATTTAGTAACTAGCCCAAGTAATTAACTACTTACATTAGTTAATTAGAAATAATTAATAATAATTAATTATGAATGTAAATAATAATTGAAATATTATTCGTGAAAAGCACGTGTCGAAAAGACGAGTCGGGACATGGAAAGTCAAATACGGTAACAAGTAAAATTTATAAGAATACATTTAGTACAACGCAAGTATTAATAATAAATATTAATAATATAGTTGGAAAATTCAGGGTCGTTACATTACCCACCTGTTAAAGAAAATTTCGTCCCAAAATTTTAAGCTGAGGTAGATAGAGGAGTTGGGAAAAGGTGAGGATACTTCTGCATAATTTCATCCTCTCGTTCCAAGGTTAACTAGGGTCCTCGTTTGGCATCCCATCAGACTCGGACGATCGTAATCTTGTTGCGTTTCAAAGTTTTGACCTCACGGTCCATAATTTCAACAGGTTCTTCCATGAAGTGGAGTTTGTCATCAATAGTAAGTTCCTCCAGTGGTAGGACAAGTTCCGGTTCAGCAAGACACTTCTTCAAATTCGATACGTGGAAGGTAGGATGAACTGAGCTCAATTGAGTCGGAAGATCCAGACGGTAAGCAACGGTGTAGTGACCCGAACTTTTCCATGTTTATATATATTAAATGAGATTGATATTTACATGATTAAATGTTTCCAACATGATAAGCAATCAAACTTGTTAAGACTTGATTATTTGAAATGAGTTTCATATAGACAATTGACCACCCAAGTTGACCGGCGATTCACGAACGTTAAAAACTTGTAAAAACTACATGATGTTATATAAATGGATATATATATGGTTAACATGAGATTATGATAAGTAAGTATCTCCATAAATATGTTAACAATGAGTTATAAACAAACAAATGAGATTATTGATTTAAGAAACTCGAAAATGATATATATAACGATTATCGTTATAACACTGTCTTACTAAATACATATGTATCATATTAAGATATCATTACACTATATTTAACATGATAAAATGATAATTAAGTAAATCATTAAGTGTGTTAACAATGAACTACATATGTAAAAACAAGACTACTAACTTAAGGATTTCGAAACGAGACATATATGTAACGATTATCGTTGTAATAGTATTTTAACATATATATATGATGTTAAGATATATTTATACACCATGTTATTATGATAACATAAAATTTTAACATCTTATTTAAGTATTATAACAATGGATTAATTACATTTAACAAGATCGTTAACTTAAAGGTTTCAAAACAACACTTACATATAACGACTAATGGTGACTCAACAACTCAGTTAAAATGTATATACATGTAGTGTATTAATATGCATTAGTACACTTTTGAAAAACTTCAAGACACATATCAAAGTACTTCTACTTAGAAAAAATTCTCACAATCACATTCTCATTCATTTTCATCAACAATTCTACTTGTATGTACCAGTATTCGTACTCGTACAATACACAGCTGCTAGATGTATTTACTATTGGTATATACACCTTTAATCATTCATTCTTAGCAGCCATCTTAGAGTCAAAAACATGTAGAAGCATTATTTAACAACTTGTATGACTAATGAGCTAAAAACAAACTTAAGGATCTTTTTTTTCTTTATAACAAGTAATATCGTTTTTATGATTTCACCCCATTTTTCCATTCCATTTTCTCATACTTACACTCTAAATTCTCTCTCAAAATACTCCTAACATCATACTTGATCATCTCCAAGCATTTTCACCATCTTTTAGCTTCAATTACAAGCTTTAGTCATCATAAACACAACCATTCAAGAACACTTCAAGAAATCTTTCAAACTTGCTAGCTTACTTCCAATCTTGCAAATCCATTTCAAGTGATCATCCAATCTCAAGAAATCTTTCTTATTTACAGTAAGATATCTTTCTAATTCAAGGTAATACTCATACTCAAACTTTGATTCAATTTCTATAACTATAACAATTTTATATCGAGTGGAAATCTTACTTGAACTTGTTTTCGTGTCAAGATTCTACTTCAAGAACTTTCAATCCATCCAATGATCCTTTGAAGCTAGATCTATTTATCTCTTTTTAAGTAGGTTTATCCACAAAACTTGAGGTAGTAATGATGTTCATAATATCATTCGATTCATACATATAAAACTATCTTATTCAAAGATTTAAACTTGTAATCACTAGAACATAGTTTAGTTAATTCTAAACTTGTTTGCAAACAAAGTTAATCCTTCTAACTTGACTTTTAAAATCAACTAAACACATGTTCCATATCTATATGATATGCTAACTTAATGATTTAAAACCTGGAAACACGAAGAACACCATAAAACCGGACATACGCCGTCGTAGTGAAACCGGGGGCTGTTTTGGGTTAGAAAAATAAAAACTATCTTAATCTTTGAATTGAAAGTTTGTTTTCTGGAAAAATTATATTACATATGAACATGATACTATATCCAAAAATCATGGTTAAGCACAAAGTGGAAGTATGTTTTTCAAAATGGTCATCAAGATGTCGTTCTTTCGACGGAAATGACTACCTCTTTAAAAATTACTTGTAACCTGTATTTCTGACTATAAACTTATACTTTTTCTGTTTAGTTTCATAAATTTTAGTTCATTATGAAACCATAGCAACTTGAATCACTCAAAACAGATTTAAAACGAAGAAATGACGGGTAAAACAAAATTGGATAAATTTGCTAGTTTTAGCTACGAAAAATTTTGTAACAAATCTAGACTAAACATATCCTAACTCATTTATATTGTATTATACATATTATTTAATCTTGGGATTCCATAGACACGTATGCAATGTTTTGACATATCATATCGACCCATCTATATATATATTTTGGAACAACCATAGACACTCTATATGCAGTAATGTTTGAGTTAGCTATACAGGGTTGAGGTTGATTCCAAAATATTATATATACTTTGAGTTGTGATCTAGCCTGAGACTTGTATACACTGGGTCGTGGATTGATTCGAGATAGTATATATTGATTTATTTCAGTACATCTAACTGTGGACAACTAGTTGTAGGTTACTAACGAGGACTGCTAACTTAACAAACGCAAATCATAAAAACGTAATAAAAAATGTTGTGAATATATTTAAATCATACTTTGATATATATGTACATATTTGTTATAGGTTCGTGAATTGACCAGTGGCTAAGTCTTATTTTCAACAAAGGAAAAATTTATGAAAGTGAGTTATAGTCCCACTTTTAAAATCTATTATTTTTGGGATGAGAATACATGCAGTTTTATAAATGTTTTACAAAATAGACACAAGTGATCAAAATTACATTCTATATTGAATTATCGAACCGAATATGCCCCTTTTTAGCTTGGTAGCCTAAGAATTAGTGTTTATTATAATTGCAACCAATTGACGCGAATCCTAAAGATAGATCTATTTGGCCCAACAAGCCTCATCCGAGTTACGGATGCTTTAGTACTTCGATTTATCATGCCCGATGAGTGTCCCGGAATGATGGGGATATTCTATATGCATCCTGTTAAGGTCGGTTACCAGGTGTTCATCATATGAATGATTTTTATGCAGATTGCATGTTGTTTATGAGAAATGGAAATATGAAATCTTGTGGTCTATTATTACGATTTGATAAATATATAGGTTAAACCTATAACTCACCAATATTTTTGTTGACATTTAAAGCATGTTTATTCTCAGGTGATTATTAAGAGCTTCCGCTGTTGTATGCTAATTTATGGACAAGAGTTGGAGTCAGCAAGCTTGTATAATATTGTTTAAAAACTGCATTCGAAGACTTAAATTGATGTGTAATATTATTGTAAACCATTATGTAATAATCGTGTGAAAACGCTATATTTTAGATTATCATTATTTGATAATCGTCGTAATATTTTTAAACCTTTATCGATAAAATAAAGTTTATGGTTTGTTTTAAAATCGAATGCAGTCTTTGAAAAACGTCGCATATAGAGGTCAAAACCTCGCAACGAAATCAATTAATATGGAACGTTTATAAATCGATACGAACGGGACATTTCAGTTGGTATCCGAGCGTTGGTCTTAGAGAACCAAAAATTTACATTAGTGTGTCTTATCGAGTATATAGGATGCATTACTGAGTCTGGACTTCGACCGTATATTTTTCTTTAAAAACGATTTGCTTAACACTTTTTGTTGAAAACTATATATATTTAACATGTAAATATTATGTGATATATTAATCTCTTAACGTGTTTGATAATGTGTGATAGATGTCTACCTCTAGTACAAATCCCATCGACTCACCTAATAATAACGAAGAGTCGAATATATTTTGGGAAGATTCACAAATTCCCGAAGAGGAACCGGAAGAAGAGGAACCAGAAGAAAAGGAACCGGAAGTGGAGGAACCGGAAGAAGAGGTTCCGGAGGAGGAAATTTTAGGAACCACTGAAAAACAGAAAAATAAAAGAAAACCCTCAACTAATGGACCAAAATTAATAATGGTCAATGGTGTTTCCGCCAAGGAAGCAAAATATTGGGAAGATTACCAATTTTTCGATGAATCGGATCCCGATGAGGATTCCGATTATGTTATAGAAATTACCTCGACCAAATTTGAAAAAGCAAAAGAAAATAATAAGGGAAAGGGCATCAAAATAGAGAAACCTGATTCCAACCCCGATGAACTTTATATGTATCGTCAACACCCGTATTTATTAAGTTGTAACAATAACCCGGGAACCTCTAAGCCACCAGGTTTTTCTAAACTATTTGTGAAAACAACGGCTCGTATTAGAGGAACATCATATATCCCTAAAAAATTAGCAAAACGAAACAGGTCCGAAGAGGAAGAAACTAGTGAGTCGGAATAAAGAGTTGTAATCATGAGGTGTAAAATATGTAAAATAAGTGTGCTTGTATTTTTCTTGTTGTATGTGAAAATTTCTTGTATTATTATCTTTTACGAATCTAATTATCGTTTGCTTTACAGTATAAAAACACAATGTATGTTAAGGATAGACAACCAAAAATTTTAGAAGAGCTACCCGGGGACATGATTGATGAAATCTTGTCTAAAGTCGGTCAGAATTCGTCGGCACAATTATTTACGGAAAAATTAGTTTGTAGAAAATTTGAAGAACGTTCAAGGCATGCCTTAGTTTATAAAAAGGATTTCATTTGAAAGATGGGGTATATCACATTGGGGACACCGTAAGTTACGCCGTATTTTCTTTAAAGCATTAAATGCGGGAAACCCAAATGCAATTTTACGCTATGGGTTAACAACCTATTTTGACTCAACATATCCCAACATAGGAATTCGAAATTTAGAAAGAGCTGCTAACATGCAACATAAAGAAGCATGTTATGCTTACAGGTTAGTGATGTTCACTTCTCACCAAAGTGAGAAAAAGAACATCGGATTTCAACTTTTAAATAAAACCATCCCACAAGTGACGGATTCAGTAGTTGGGTAAGAAACAAGGTTTTTAGATTATTACGGGGCTGTTGGGCATTACGAAACCCTCGTCCCTTTGACGACGTTACAACATGCTATCTTGTCAATGGCCACAACGGTCATGTTCCACAAGACCAAGGATGGGAAGTAGTCTTAGTAAAACCAGAATGCATGACTTGTTTCTGGACGTATGAATTACGTGTCTTTATTGCCTTTGTTGAACGACTTGCGTAATAACTAGAATTGTCTTCGCAACTGCTTTGTATCAAAGTTTTTATGTGCTATATTTCATGCTATATGTAAAATAGCGGTATTGTAAGTTTGCAAAATATTGTATATAAGTTTGAATGTGAAATATTATTGTAATCAGTTTTTCATATTGAATTGTAGTAGTTGAATTGTATATTAGCTAAAAAGTATGAACTTAACGGGTAGGTACTACCCGAATTAAAACTATAAAACGCTAATATGAAGAAAAAGCTTTTATAAATAAGTTCATATTATGCTAAGAAATACTATTGACTACTCTTAATATTCTATATGATTAACTTATGAAGAGGAAAGTTTATACTTCAAAAAGTCAAAGTATGATATGAGAGTCAAAGTTTATACTTATTATCAAAACGAGTTCGAATTTCCTCAAGAACACAATAATTTGACTTTTTGAAGATAAACTTTGACTCCAAAATTCTTGCTCGATACTAAAAATTTGAATTTGAAACCTTCCAGAAAGTTTAGATGAAGGATTTAGAACATATCTGCGTTGTTACATTTTTAAAAATCGATTTAATTTTGGGACCTGGCTAACGACTGGAAGAACAGAGCAGTTTTGGGGTTCTTCATATAATTTCCTTAAATTTAAAAGGAATTAAAAGCTGTGAATGGTTTGTAATGGAGAAAATAGATGTATTGTGAGTACTTACTTAATATGAGGGTGTAATTCGTCTGATTATGTAACCAAATTGAGTCGACAAGAATATTATTCTTCAGTACACAAAAAAATAAAAAAATAAAAAGTGAAGTAGATAGCTAACGGTATTTGGAATTACTCTTGTGACTTAACACAGATTGGTACAACTTAATTGAATAAAAATCAATCACCTACAGTTTTGAATTCGATGGAAAACAAAATACTAATTTCCTGTATTTGTATACCTATAATTTATCGTATATATGTATATGTACAAGTATATATATATATATATATATTTGTATTTGTATTTGTATCTGTATATATATATATATATATCTACATTTAACTGCTTTTATATATATCTATATGTATATATATATATATATATATATATATATATATATATATATATATATATATATATATATATATATCTATAACTACATTTTATATTTAATCTTATTAATTAATAATAATGCTCTTACTATTATTTTAATAAAAATTTATTGTAGTATAATAGTAATAATGTTATTATTAATGATAATGATAATATATAAAAGTGATAATAATAATATTTTTAGTGGTAATAATAATAAATCGTATTATTTTTTTAAAATAATAATAATGAATAATATATATGAAAAAAATAATGATTTTTTAATGACAATGGTAATAATACTTATAAAAATAATAATAATAAATATAACAATTACATGTATTAAACTTTATTTCTATATATTATAACAATGTTACTAATATTGATATTAATATTAATCTTAGTGTTAATAATGATGATGAAAGTAATAATATTAATATAATACTATATTTTATCTTGTAACTACGTATATTAATATGACAATTTATTAGTTATGTATTATCATATAATATATATAATAACATACATTAAATATTTAATATTTATGTATATATATCAATATACATTCAATCAATAATTTTGTATCTAAATTATATATATATGTATATATATATATATATATATATATATATATATATATATATATATATATATATATATATATATACTTCAACTACTACATATTTGATTATGTTTTTAAATATCAAGTAAATAAATGTATTAATTATATATATATTTCTATTTAATATTTATTAGTTCGTGGATCGTCGGGAATGGTCGAAAGGTTAATTGAATGTATGACAATAGTTCAAACTTTTTGAGACTTAACATAACAGACTTTGCTTATCGTGTCAGAATTTATATAAAGATTAAGTTTAAATTTGGTCGGAAATTTCTGGGTCGTCACAGTACCTACCCGTTAAAGAAATTTCGTCCCGAAATTTGAGTGAGGTCGTCATGACTAACAATAAAAATGTTTTCATGATGAATAGGAGTTGATAAATAGAGTTTCATCATTATTGAGTAATATGAATAAGACAATTCGATTACTCGAAGAGTACGAGTAAAGCTATCACTAAATAGTGAATTGAGTAAGACAAGTTTCAGCATATCTTTTGACTAGTCATGGTTAAATTTAGAAAATAAGGTGCGTCTTTAACTTTTGACGTTGTCTTGGTTGAATTCCAGAATTCAAGGGATTTAAAGAAAATCTTCGAAATCTAAAAGATTTGATTCTTCAGCGAGTAAGGAAATTAAGATCTCTATAATTAAATACGGTGATCTACCTCGACTACTCTGTCTGATATTTCCATTATAATTTAAACTTTTTCCGTTCCATTATTTTCACCATTCCTATACTTTCTTTATTAGTTCATACATCCAAAAGATTGTGAAAATGCTTAATCCAGTTCTAATCCTTGATATTTTCCTAATTATCATTTCTGTCATCCTTCTTTTTAATCTTCCACCAGAAAAATCTGTTTACTTCTACTATTACCTTGAGGTGATACTATTCTTAATTCTACCGTGTCTTTATATTGCTATTCATATTAATATCCACATTTTGTAATTTCGGTGTTGTTGTTGGGCTTTGCATTTTCCCTTATATATCGGAGCTTCATACTCTTGTCTTCTCTTCTCGACTTTTATGTCAAGCGAGTAATGGTCCAGATTTCTTAAGTATGTAATTTCGGATGAACATAACAAATGTTCTATGATTAATATCAAAACAAGAAACTTTAGCAATAGAAACATCAATCATTACAGCAACAATAACCATGAGCTTCTATCCAGGAAACCGGAAAAATAAAATAGCATATAAATGGGGTTTTGGTGGTTGCTCGTTTATGGTAAAGAAAGTGGTTTGATTCGAGATAGAAAACGAAAATGTGCAGTTTGGTGGTCGAAGGTTGTTATAGAGTGGCGGTGTAGAAGATGGTTTATGGTGGTTGACGTGATGATGGATTAAACTAGGTGATGGGTTTCAAGGTTGCAGCTGAAAATGGAATGGAAATAGATACTTCATGTTTTCTCGCATGATGTATATGTGTAGATATGATATAGAAAGAGATATGAAATATATGATATATAATATAAATATCATAACATCAATAATGATTCAACAAAAGAAGAAAAAGATTCATTGTAAATGGTCGATAGAAAACAAAAAAATATATATATATTATATATTTGATTCCGTGGATGAAGAAAACAAAACAATCAAACAAAGTAACTTTTATTTTAATAATAAGTAATCATTAAGATTAAAACGTGTGAAAAAAATATCTAGCAGTTTGATATTTGGTTCAAGTATTGAAACACTCAGCAGCTCAATGGTGTTGAACAAGGTGTAATGTAGGTGAGGCACAAGAACATGTTTTCCTCTGTATGTATATGTAATGTAATGTATATGAAATTATAATAGATAGTGGATATTGTGTGGATGATACCTTTAAGGTTGATTGAACATATAACACATAACAACTAGTAATAAAGTAATGAAAAGAAAAGCACATGTGAAAAATATATGTCTATGTTTGACGACATTAGATCACAAGTAAAACAGAATGGTAGAAAAATGCAATTGATTGTGATCTCTAACAAAATTCACGCGTGATTATTTATTTCTATATTTTTTATTCAATATCAATAATTACAAATTATGTTAATAATAATAATATTATTAACCTTAATAATAATAATTTCTTCAATAAATTTTATTAACAATGATAATAATAATAATTGTTAATAATAGTGTTAGTAATGATATTAATACTAATAATATCGATATGACAATTGAGCGTTACTGTCGTTTACAAAATAAATTCGAAACGCTATATGTATATTCTATATACTTCATTTTTATATATATAGATACTTTTTGAATAATAATTATTATATATTATTATTACTTTACATAATTATTTCCAACAATTACAATATATAATATTTCATATTATATATATATATATATATATATATATATATATATATATATATATATATATATATATATATATATATATATATATATATATATATATATATATATGCATTTCTATTTACACACAATTGTTCGTGAATCGTCGAATAAAGTCAGAGGTTAAATGAATCCATGTAAATAGTTCAAAAATTTTTGAGACTCAACATTACAGACTTTTCTTATCATGTCAAAATCGTAATAAGATTAAGTTTAAATTTGGTCAGAAATTTTCGGGTCGTCACAGTACCTACCCATTAAAGAAATTTCGTCCCGAAATTTGAGTGAAGTCTTCTTGGTCGACAACTAGAATATTTTCATAACGAATACAAGTTGATAAATAGAGTTTTATCACTGTTTAGTATTTTGAATAGAATAATTAAGTTACTCGAAGCGTATAAGAGAAGCTATCTCAAAAGATTTGAAATGATGAAATAGAGGTTTGCCTTAGCTTTTGACGTAGTCACATTAGAATTCAGAAAATAAGGTGCGTCTTAACTTTTGACGTTGTCTTGGTTGAATTTCAGAATTCAAGGGATTTAAAGAAAACCTATGAAATTTATAAGATCTGATTCTTCGGTAAATGCGAAAGTTAGGATCTCTTTAATTAAATGCGATGATCTGCCTCGATTGCTCTGTCAGATAATTTCATTATAAATTGACCTCTTCCGTTTCATTATTCACACCATACCTATACTTTCTTCCTTAATTCCTACTTTTAAAGATTTTGAAAAATGCTTAATCCAGTTCTAATCCTTGATATTTTCCTGGTTATCGTATCAATCATTCTTCTTTTTCAACTACCACCAGAGGAATCTGTTTATTTCTACTATGCTCTAGGGATTATTGTATTTCTCATTCTCCAATGTCTTTATATTGATATTCGCATTGATATACACGGTTTGTGATTTCGGTGTTGTTGTTGGGCTTTATATTTCATTTTATATTTCAGAGCTCCATGCTCTTATTTTCTCTTCCCGACTTTAAATCAAGCGAATAATGGTCCAGAATTCGTAGATATAGAGTTTCGAATGATCATAACATTCTAAGCATGAAGGATAGTATTCTCACTATTTGATTGGTTAAATTACCAGAATCACTGAGGCTGGAACTAGCAATAATATATTTTATTGATATGTTCGGAGGTTTAGCAGAATGAAAGAGTTGTGTAACGTGGTTCATGATGACGGTATGATCTGTGAATCATCATGTTTCATTAGAACTTCCAGCATGACTTACTATAATATAATCACGTTGGCCAAGCGTCATTATATTTTGGAGTCAAAGTTTATACTTCAAAAAGTCAAAGTATGATATGAGAGTATTCAAGTGTGTGTTTTTAGTTTAAGAAAATGTGGAGTAAAAATGAGTTAAAATGGTCCTTATTTGTAAGCTTATAATTTTGGATTTTAGTGAAAATATCTAAGATAAGTTAAATTGTATTAAGTCATGCATGACATATTAAATTGATTAGGTCATGGATGACATATTACACAAATAATTGTAGATTTCTATTGGTATATACCAATAGTAAATACTTCTAGAAGCTGTGTATAATATGGGTAAAAATACCGTATGAATGCGAGTAGAATTCTTGAGGAAATTGAACGGAAATATGAGTATAGCTATCCTTTATATGTATTGGTATACTATAAAGTGTATTCAATACTTGTAAGGATGTATTTACACTCGTAATACATTATATGTAAATACATTTTAACATAAGTTAATTACGTCGTTTAAATAGTAATATATATATATATTGTTTGAAAACTCTTTAAATTAGTAGTATGAAAATATATATATAATACTTTGTTAATATACTTAATGAGATATTTAATTATCATATTTTCAAGTTAAATATATATAAATCCATATATATACACAATAATTAAACAATTAAATCAAGTTATGACGTTCGTGAATCGTCGGAATAAAAGGGTGACCAAAAGCTTGTGTAAAACTCTTTCTGGAGGTTCAAGATTTATTAAAATTCATTGCTTATCAAGTCAAAATTATATAAAGATTAAGTTTAAATTTAGTCGGAAATTTCCGGGTCGTCACAGTACCTACCCGTTAAAGAAATTTCGTCCCGAAATTTGATCAAGGTCTTCATGGCTAACAATAAGAATGTTTTTATGAAGAATATAAGTTGATTCATAGGGTTTTATCATGATTGAGAACTATGGATAAAATAATTCGATTACTCAAAACGTATGAGTGAAGCTATCGTAAAAGAGTGAAATGAGAAAATAGGGATTCGTCTTATCTTTTGATGTCATCACGGTTGATCTCTGGATTAAAGAAAATCTTTATAATCTATATAACATTTGATTCTTCGGCGATTAAGGAAATTATGATCCTCTTCGATTTAATGTAATAATCTGTCTCGATTTCTCTGTCAGATATTTTACTATAAATCAACCTCCTACGTTTCCTTATTTCCACATCTCCCATCTTTTATACTTTCTTCCTTTCTTCGTACTTCCAAAACATTCGTCAATATGCTCCATCCAGTTTTAATTCTTGATATATTCTTGACTATCACATCTGTCATTCTTCTTTTTCATCTTGCACCGGAGGAATCCGTTAATTTCTACTATGCTCTTGGGTTTATAGTGTTCTTAGTTTTCCCGTATCTTTATATTGCTATACGCATCGATATACACGGTTTGTAATTTCTGTGCTGTCTTCGTGATTTTATTTTTCCTTATATTTTAGAGTTTCATGCTTCCGTCATCTTTTCCCGACTTCAAGTCAAGCGAATAATGGTCTAGAATTCATAGATATGAAATTCGGAATGAACATAGCTAATGCTCTAAGAGAGATATTGTAATAGCACAATTTGACTTGTAAATTACCAGAATCTAAAAGAAAAGATAGAACTATCAATAGAATATGTTCTTGATATGTTTAGAGGTTTAGTAGAATACCAGAGTCATGTAACATGGCACATGATGACGTTATGATCTATGAATCATCACATTCCATTTAGAAACTCAGCATGACTTTACTGTAATATAATCACGTTGATCATGTGTCATTATATTATACTAACTCATCCGTCAGTTCCTAACACTACTTCAAAACATTCATATTTTAAACTTAAAGATTTCAGAATTTAGAAACTAAAATAGTTTCTTTTATGATGTAACACAGATAGCGTGAAAAGATGAATTATTTCAGATAAGAATAGTCATGAAAATATCTTCAAAAGTATCGAGGATATTTATAATGAAAGATACGATGATATCTTAGAATTTTTAATATCAGAGGATGATGGAGAATATTGTCTGCAAGGGTTCAGAGTCAGGAGCAAGGTATTCGTTAATGACTTCAGTAGATACTGAATCATTTAGATTCTTTGAAGGTAGGTTTCGTCCTTGTGATTTGTCCACAGCCTCCTTCATGGTTTGCTCAATCCGTTTTTCAATGCCAAATCGTCTCTTTTTCTGAGCTTTGCCAACACTCTATTCTTTATCATCAAACTTTTTACTGTTAAGGTCGTTTACAGTTTTTGCTTCTTCATCAGCATTTTTCAAAATTTCGAGAACTAGTTCGTAGTTTAGGGTATTTTTCATAAACTTCACATTCGAAGTCTGTAAGTCTTGGAGGTAGACGTTATATGTATATATATAACTGTTGGCGTAGAATTGCTGCGAAATTCGGGAATAATGATTCAAACTTTTTGGTATGGTAACTACCATTACAAGATGCAGATGAGTATGTGATAGGGTTTCAATGAATAATTATAGTGATTTTTCAGAGAGGCTTAAGGATCAAAGAAGTTGTTGGTAAGTTTACTGCTAATGTGGCGAGATATGGAACAATGATGAAGGGGTAATCGTTATAATAAGGCTTATTCGATTGAATAATTGAAGGCGATTTGCTGGAGCCGTGACAAAACTGTCTATTCTGAAAAGAGATTGAAAAGTTATTTTAGCTAATAAATGCCAAAGGGTCTGACACGGATACGTGTTAAACTATGACTTTGGTTTCGAGAGTTTTTCAGGTACATAACTGTGGGTAACATGTGGTTGGATCATCATCTCGATTGTTCATTATTTGAAGTATCTTCAGGAATTTCGAAGGGTTTGAACACAGATTGTAATCGTTAATATAGATATGATGTTCTAACACAGTTTTGAAGTCAAAGTATAGCTTTGAAAGATGTAGGAATCTAAGAGTGATGTCTTCTGTTAAATCTTGACTTGGATTTTGATTTGTTAGAATTAGAATATGTAATCAAATTTGGATGAAAATGGTTGTTTTGAATTCTATGAAAGAATGTATATTGTTGTGAAAGTAGTGGGTATAGTTGATGATTTGCTGAATCAGAATCTAAGGATATAACATATTGATTGTGAATTTTTATATATCTCTCGGGTATTACCTACCTGTTTAAAAAAAATTCACAAGTAATGTTTTGTACCAGAGAATTTTATTACAATCTTTATGAAAATATATGTTTTTATATTTTCTGCAGATGTAATATAGATTTAATGAGTTAATATACTATTAAACTCATTTGATTTTTGCTGGAGCTAGAATGAATAACCCCTAAAACTTTAGAGATTACATAATTTTTGGGAGTATTTCTTCAACGTAAATGAAATTATGAATCAATACTTCATTATTCATTTTTATTGATATTTCCTCGGCGATTGATGTTGGTGTTCGTAGAATTCTTGTGAACTTCGCAAGACACGAATGACGTTTTCTAGAAAGTTTCGAGTACATCGAAAATGAAAGTGTGAAATCTAACATGTACTTGAACAATACACTTGGTTTATTATGAAATGGAATCTATTGAGTTGAAGCAGAGATTGTAATTAATGATTGTTAAGTCATTAACGAAGGATGTACATCATAGCATATTAGTAATATGAATTAACCGAGTAGTATCTACCCTTTAACATTCACACCTAATAGCTTAGTACGAAAAGATATATTGTGGTTTAAAAACTCATATATATATATATATATATATATATATATATATATATATATATATATATATATATATATATATATATATATATATATATATATATATATATATATATATATTTCAGAGGGAATGAGTTAATACTTCATAACTCGTTGATACAATATGCTCGTTCTTGATTTGTGATGATGTCGGTGATTATGGAACTAGCGGAGCTTGTGATGTTGTAGGTGCTGCTGGTACTGGTGATGCTATCAGTACTACTAGTGCTGCTTGTATAACAAGTCTTTTTTGTAACGCACGCACCATTCCTGTCAGGGTTTCTATTCTCCCCTCTATCATCTCTATCCATCCAATCATCTTAATTTACGGTTATAATTAGAATAAATAGTCTCTAAAACTTTAGAGATTACATAATCACCGTAGAATATTTCTCCGAAGAAGTTATGAATCAATACTTCATCGTTTGACGTTGTTGGTATTCCTTGATATTTACAGGGCGTATGACGTTGATGCTCGTGGGACAGATTGTGATGTTGGGGCTTGCGATGGGGATGTTGTTGGTGGTGGTAATGGTACTATTGGTGTGGATGCAGGTGGTGCAGTTGGTGCTTGTGGGGCTTGTGATGCTTGTAAGTTCTGCATCATATTCTCTAAAGCCACCACTCTAGCCCGAAGCTCGTTGACTTCTTCTAGTACACCGGGATGATTGGCGGTTGGAACGAGAGGATGAATAAGATCTAGAAGTTTAGATAATATATAATCGTGGCGAGATACTCTGGAAATGAGAGTGAAAATGGTGTTTCAGACTGGTTCGCCGGTAGTGCTTCAGGTTCTTCGCCGAGAGGGAAATTTGGTGGGTGGAAAGGATCGCCTTCTTCTCATCTCCATTGACTGAGTCGGCTACGAACCCATCTCCAATCCATCCAGAATAGATGATGGCTAATCGGTTGATCCATTCTGGTTACACTGCTTTCGGAGCTCAGGTGAATATCCATATCGGAATAGCTGTCAGAATCCGATGAACTTGAACTAGTTGAAGGATCCATCTCGTACAGAGTAGGGAAAAGATTTTTGAAATGAAATAAATTATAAGACTAGTTTGGTATTCCTCAATACATAATTTACATATGTATTTATAATACCAGAATCCAACAAGTTACGGAGGATTTTTCGAAAGATGTCAGACAAAGTTTACTGTAATAGATATGCAAAGATATGAATTTGTCTATACACTATCTATGCAATGAATGCAGTAAGACACGTCTAGACTTAAGATGATAAGCAGGTAATTTCCGACAAAAATTGATAAGCAAAAGTTTTGACATACAGCTAAGATCGAAGTCCAGACCCACTAATGCATCCTAACAACTATCAGTTAGACACACTAATGCAAGGCCTGGTTCACTAAGACCACCGCTCTGATGCCAACTGAAACGACTCGTCCATATTACTATAAACGTGGTACGTTATTCATTGGTCCCATAGCGAGGTATTTGACCTCTATATTGTAGTGACCCGAACTTTTCCATGTTTATATATATTAAATGAAATTGTTTTTTACATGATTAAGTGTTTCCAATATGTTAAGCAATCAAACTTGTTATGACTTGATTAATTGAAATAGGTTTCATATAGACAATTGACCACCCAAGTTGACCGGTGATTCACGAACGTTAACACTTGTAAAAACTATATGATGACATACATATGGATAAATTTATATATAGTTAACATGATATTATGATAAGTATGTACCTCATTAAGTATTTTAACAATGAGTTATATACATAAATATGAGACTATTAAATTAAGAAACTCGAAACGATATATATAACGATTATCGTTATAACAACGTCTTACTAAATACATATGAATCATACTATGATATTGTTACACTATGTTTAAATATGATAATTAATAAGTAAACATATCATTAAGTATATTAACAATGAACTACATATGTAAAAATAAGACTACTAACTTAAGGGTTTCGAAACGAGACATATATGTAACGATTATCGTTGTAACGATATTTAACTGTATATATATCATACTAAGATATATTAATATATCATAATATCATGATAATGTAATAATTTAACATCTCTTTAGATATAATAAACAATGGGTTAACAACATTTAACAAGATCGTTAACCTAAAGGTTTCAAAACAACAATTACATGTAACGACTAACGATGACTTAACGACTCAGTTAAAATGTATATACATGTAGTTTTTAATATGTATTCATACACTTTTTGAAGACGTCAAGACATTTATCAAAGTACTTCTACTTAACAAAAATGCTTACGATTACATCCTCATTCATTTTCATCAACAATTCTACTCGTATGCACTCGTATTTGTACTCGTACAATACATAGCTTCTAAATGTATTTACTATTGGTATATACACTTCAATGATCAGCTCTTAGCATCCCTTGTGAGTCACCTAAAACATGTGGGAACCATCATTTAACATCTAGCAAGAAATATCTAACAAAACAACAAACTAATGGAGCCTATATGGAAGGCCTAAGTTCACGTGAAGATGGAGTACCACAAACACATTCACTTTGCAATTTTTCTTGAATCAAACTACTCTCTCTCAAGTATTCTTCCATTGTTTTAAGTGTTCTTCATCATATTCATCTAAATCTAGCTCAATCTAATTCATAAATCCATACATAAACCAAGTTATAAAACAAATACTCAAGAACACACCAACAACACTTCCAAGTTTGCTAGCTTACTTCCAATCTTGCAAATCCAATTTGAGTGATCATCCAACCTCAAGAAATCTTTCTTATTTACAGTAATATATCTTTCTAATACAAGGTAATACTCATATTCAAACTTTGATTCAATTTCTATAACTTTAACAATCTTATTTCGAGTGGAAATCTTACTTGAACTTGTTTTCGTGTCATGATTTTGCTTCAAGAACTTTCAAGCCATCCAAGGATCCTTTGAAGCTAGATCTATTTTTCTCATTTCCAGTAGGTTTATCCACAAAAATTGAGGTAGTAATTATGTTCATAACATCATTCGATTCATATATATAAAACTACCTTATTCGAAGGTTTAAACTTGTAATCACTAGAACATAGTTTAGTTAATTCTAAACTTGTTCGCAAACAAAAGTTAATCCTTCTAACTTGACTTTTAAAATCAACTAAACACATATTCTATATCTATATGATATGCTAACTTAATGATTTAAAACCAGAAAACAAAAAAAACACCGTAAAACCGGATATACGCCGTCGTAGTAACACCGCGGGCTGTTTTGGGTTGGTTTATTAAAAACTATGATAAACTTTGATTTAAAAGACGTTCTTCTGGAAAAATCATTATTCTTATGAACATGAAACTATATCCAAAAATCATGGCTAAACTCAAAGTGAAAGTATGTTTTCCAAAATGGTCATCTAGACGTCGTTCTTTCGACTGAAATGACTACCTTTACAAAAACGACGTGTAACCTGTATTTTGGACAATAAACTTATACTTTTTATGTTTATATTCATAAACTTAAGTTCAATATGAAACCATAGCAACTTGAATCACTCATAACGGATTTAAAATGAAGAAGTTATGGGTAAAACAAGATTGGATAATTTTTCTTGTTGTAGCTACGTGAAAATTGGTAAAAAATCTATATTAATCATATCCTAGCTAACTTATATTGTATTATACATGTATTCTAATATATTATGTAATCTTGGGATACCATAGACACGTATGCAAATGTTTTGACATATCATATCGACCCATCTATATATATTATTTGGAACAACCATAGACACTCTATATGCAGTAATGTTTGAGTTAGCTATACAGAGTTGAGGTTGATTCCAAAAATATATATACTTTGAGTTGTGATCTAGCCTAAGACGTGTATACACTGGGTTGTGGATTGAGTTAAGATAATATATATCAATTTATTTCTGTACATCTAACTATGGACAACTAGTTGTAGGTTACTAACGAGGACAGCTGACTTAATAAACTTAAAACATTAAAACGTATTAAAAATGTTGTAAATATATTTTGAACATACTTTGATATATATGTACATATTTGTTATAGGTTCGTGAATCGACCAGTGACCAAGTCTTACTTCCCGACGAAGTAAAAATCTGTGAAAGTGAGTTATAGTCCCACTTTTTAAATCTAACATTTTTGGGATGAGAATACATGCAGTTTTGTAAATGTTTTACAAAATAGACACAAGTACGTGAAGCTACATTCTATGGTTGAATTATTAGACCGAATATGCCCCTTTTTAGTCTGGTAATCTAAGAATTAGGGAACAGACACCCTAATTGATGCGAATCCTAAAGATAGATCTATTGGGTTCAACAAACCCCATCCAAAGTATCGGATGCTTTAGTACTTCGAATTCATCATGTCCGAAGGGAGTCCCGGAATGAGAGGGGATATTCTATATGCATCTTGTTAAGGTCGGTTACCAGGTGTTCACCATATGAATGATTTTTATCTCTATGTATGGGATGTATATTGAAATATGAAATCTTGTGGTCTATTATTACGATTTGATAAATATATAGGTTAAACCTATAAAACAGCAACATTTTTGTTGACGTTTAAAGCATGTTTATTCTCAGGTGATTATTAAGAGCTTCCGCTGTTGCATGCTAATATATGAACAAGATTTGATGTCAGCATGCTTGTATAATATTGTTCCCTAATTTACTTTGTTGTAACATATTAATATTTGTAAACCAATATGTATTGGTAGTGTGTAAGTGTGATATTTTTAGATTATCATTTCTGGATAATCTAGGTGGTGACTTTTTAACCTTGTCGATAAAATAAAGGTTATGGTTTGTTTTTAAAAAAGAATGCAGTCTTTGAAAAACGTCTCATATAGAGGTCAAAACCTCGCAACGAAATCAATTAATATGGAACGTTTATAATCAATATGAACGGGACATTTCAGTTGGTATCCGAGCGTTGGTCTTAGAGAACCAGAAATTTGCATTAGTGTGTCTTATCAAGTTTATTAGGATACATTAGTGAGTCTGGACTTCGACCGTGTTTTCTTTAAAAACGATTGCTTAACACTTTTGATGGAAACTATATATTATTAACATGTAAATATTATGTGATATATTAACCTCTTAATGTGTTTGATATTGGGTGATAGATGTCTACCACTAGTACAAATCCCATCGACTCGCCTAATAATAATGAAGAGTTGAATATATTTTGGGAAGATTCAAAAATTCTTGAAGAAGAACCGGAAGAGGAGGAACCGGAAGAAGAGGAACCAGAAGAGGAGGAACCGAAAGAGGAAGAATCAGAATAAGAAGAGGTTCCGGAGGAAGAAATATTGATACCTACAGTAAATAGATTAAATAAAAGAAAATCCTCAACCAACGAATCAAAGTTAATAATGGTCAATGGTGTTTCCGTCGAGGAAGCAAAATATTGGGAAGATTACCAATATTCCAATGAATCGGATCCCGATGAGGATTCCGATGATGTTATAGAAATTACCTCGACCCAATTTAATATAACAAAAGAAAATAATAGGGGAAAAGGTATAAAAATAGAGAAACCTGATTCCAACCCCGATGAGCTGTATATGTATCGGCAACATCCGTATTTCCTAAATTGTAACAATAACCCGGGAACCTCTAAACCACCAGGTTTTTCTAAACCATTGTGGAAAACGACGACTCGTATTAGAGGAACACCATATATCAATAGAAAATTAGGAAAGAGAACCAAGTCCGAAGAAGAAGAAACCAGTGATTCAGATTAGGGAGTTGTAATCATGTTGTGTATTATATGTATTGTAGTGTGCTTGTACTTTTATGTTCTATGTAAAAACTGCTTGTATTGTTTGTTAATTATCTTTTATGAATCTAATCCTTGTCTATTTTAGAGTATAAAAACAAAATGGACGTTAAGGGTAGACAACCGAATATTTTAGAAGACCTACCAGAGGATATGATTGAGGAAATCTTGTCTATAGTCGGTCATAATTCATCAGCACATTTAGTTATGGAGAAATTAACTTGTCAAACATTTGAAAGACTTTCCAGAAATGCCTTAGTTTATAAAAGGCTTTCCTTTGATAGGTGGGGTATATCACATTGGGGAGACCGTAAGTTACGCCGTGTTTTCTTTAAAGGATTAAATGCGGGGAACCCAAATGCAATTTTACGCTACTGGTTAAGAACCTATTTTGACTTAACATATCCCAACATAGGATTTCGTGAGTTAGAAAGAGCTTCTAACATGCAACATAAAGAAGCATGTTATACTTACGGGTTAGTGATGTTCGCTTCTGATAATGCTAAAAACGAACATATATTTCATAGCATTATCCCTCAAGAAAGACAAGCTTTTAGTTGCAATTGTTCTATTTATAAGTGATATTCGTTTAAATAATAAAAGGTGAAGACAAAAGACAGATTCGACGAATTGAAGACGCAAACGACCAAAAAGCTCAAAAGTACAAAATACAATCAAAGAGGTTCCAATTATTGATAAGAAACGTCTCGAAATTACAAGAGTACAAGATTCAAAACGCAAAGTACAAGATATTAAATTGTACGCAAGGACGTTCGAAAATCCGGAACCGGGACATGAGTCAACTCTCAACGCTCGACGCAACGGACCGAAAGTTACAAATTAATTATGTATATAAATATAATATAATATATAATTAATTATATAAATTATATATTTATATTATATTTATATTATTAAAATCCGTCGGCAGACTAGGATCCAAACTTGTGTGAGCTGGATTTATGAACTCCGCGACTTGCGGAGTTTGAAGAGCAAGAGTTCCGCGACTTGCGGAGCAGCCAAATTCGAAAATGCCTATAAAAGGCAACGCATTCTGAACGTTTTATATATCCTAATTCTATCTATCTCTCTATATACGTAAATATATATATATATATATATATATATATATATATATATATATATATATATATATAATTTATATTTATATTTTAATTTTAATTTTAATTTCCAATAATAAGGGTATGTTAGCGAATATTGTAAGGGTGTAAGTCAAAATTCTGTCCGTGTAACGCTACGCTATTTTTAATCATTGTAAGTTATGTTCAACCTTTTTAATTTAATGTCTCGTAGCTAAGTTATTATTATGCTTATTTAATACCGAAGTAATCATGATGTTGTGCTTTGTACCATAATTGGGGTTTGGACAAAAGAACGACACTTGTGGAAATTAGACTATGGGCTATTAATGGGCTTTATATTTGTTTAACTAAATGATAGTTTGTTAATTTTAATATAAAGATTTACACGTACCCATAAATAACCATATACACTCGATCAGACACGATGGGCGGGGTATTTATATGTACGAATAATCGTTCATTTAACCGGACACGGGAATGGATTAATAGTCACTAGAATTATTAAAACAGGAGTGAAATTATGTATAAGGACACTTGGCATATGAAATGTCCCGTTCTTATTGATTAAAAACGCTCCATATTAATTGATTTCGTTGCGAGGTTTTGACCTCTATATGAGACGTTTTTCAAAGACTGCATTCATTTTAAAACAAACCATAACCTTTATTTCATCAATAAAGGTTTAAAAAGCTTTACGTAGATTATCAAATAATGATAATCTAAAATATCCTGTTTACACACGACCATTACATAATGGTTTACAATACAAATATGTTTCAACAAAATAAGTTTCTTGAATGCAGTTTTTACACAATATCATACAAGCATGGACTCCAAATCTCGTCCTTATTTAAGTATGCGACAGCGGAAGCTCTTAATAATCACCTGAGAATAAACATGCTTAAAACGTCAACAAAAATGTTGGTGAGTTATAGGTTTAACCTATATATATCAAATCGAAACAATAGACCACAAGATTTCATATTTCAATACACATCCCATACATAGAGATAAAAATCATTCATATGGTGAACACCTGGTAACCGACATTAACAAGATGCATATATAAGAATATCCCCATCATTCCGGGACACCCTTCGGATATGATATAAATTTTGAAGTACTAAAGCATCCGGTACTTTGGATGGGGTTTGTTAGGCCCAATAGATCTATCTTTAGGATTCGCGTCAATTAGGGTGTCTGTTCCCTAATTCTTAGATTACCAGACTTAATAAAAAGGGGCATATTCGATTTCGATAATTCAACCATAGAATGTAGTTTCACGTACTTGTGTCTATTTTATAAATCATTTATAAAACCTGCATGTATTCTCATCCCAAAAATATTAGATTTTAAAAGTGGGACTATAACTCACTTTCACAGATTTTTACTTCGTCGGGAAGTAAGACTTGGCCACTGGTTGATTCACGAACCTATAACAATATATACATATATATCAAAGTATGTTCAAAATATATTTACAACACTTTTAATATATTTTGATGTTTTAAGTTTATTAAGTCAGCTGTCCTCGTTAGTAACCTACAACTAGTTGTCCACAGTTAGATATACAGAAATAAATCGATAAATATTATCTTGAATCAATCCACGACCCAGTGTATACGTATCTCAATATTGATCACAACTCAAACTATATATATTTTAGAATCAACCTCAACCCTGTATAGCTAACTCCAACATTCACATATAGAGTGTCTATAGTTGTTCCGAAATATATATAGATGTGTCGACATGATAGGTCGAAACATTGTATACGTGTCTATGGTATCTCAAGATTACATAATATACAATACAAGTTGATTAAGTTATGGTTGGAATATATTTGTTACCAATTTTCACGTAGCTAAAATGAGAAAAATTATCCAATCTTGTTTTACCCATAACTTCTTCATTTTAAATCCGTTTTGAGTGAATCAAATTGCTATGGTTTTATATTGAACTCTATTTTATGAATCTAAACAGAAAAATTATAGGTTTATAGTCGGAAAAATAAGTTACAAGTCGTTTTTGTAAAGGTAGTCATTTCAGTCGAAAGAACGACGTCTAGATGACCATTTTAGAAAACATACTTCCACTTTGAGTTTAACCATAATTTTTGGATATAGTTTCATGTTCATAATAAAAATCATTTTCTCAGAATAACAACTTTTAAATCAAAGTTTATCATAGTTTTTAATTAACTAACCCAAAACAGCCCGCGGTGTTACTACGACGGCGTAAATCCGGTTTTACGGTGTTTTTCGTGTTTCCAGGTTTTAAATCATTAAGTTAGCATATCATATAGATATAGAAAATGTGTTTAGTTAATTTTAAAAGTCTAGTTAGAAGTATTAACTTTTGTTTGCGAACAAGTTTAGAATTAACTAAACTATGTTCTAGTGATTACGAGTTTAAACCTTCGAATAAGATAGTTTTATATATATGAATCGAATGATGTTATGAACATCATTACTACCTAAAGTTTACTAGGTAAACCTACTGGAAGTGACAAGAAATGATCTAGCTTCAAAGGATCTTGGATGGCTTGAAAGTTCTTGAAGTAGGATCATGACACAAAAACAAGTTCAAGTAAGATTTTTACTCGAATTAAGATAGTTTATAGTTATAGAAATTGAATCAAAGTTTGAATATGAATATTACCTTGAATAAGAAAGATAACCTACTGTATATAACAAAGGTTTCTTGATCTTAGATGATTACTTGGAATGGATTAGAAAGCTTGAAAGTAAATTAGTAAACTTGAAGGGATTTTTGAAGTGTTCTTGAAGTGTTCTTCCTATGATGATTATAGCTTGATTCTTGAAGTGATTTTTGATGAAGATGATGATTAACTACTGGAAAAATACGTTCATAATAGTGTGTGTATGTTGAGAGAGAATTAGAAAGAGAATTAGAAGTGAAATGGAGTGAATGATGAGTGGTAATTGGTGAGTGGTGAGTGGGGTTAAAAGGAGTTCTAGTTAGTTGACTAGCTCATGGTAGAAGTTAAAATTGATTAGTCATACATGACATAATCAAGAGTGGAATCCCATGCTAGTTCCTATTGGTATATACCCATAGTAAGTACGTTTTGAAGCTGTGTATAATACGGGTAAGAATACGACTAGAATTCTTGATGAAAGAAAAGAATGGGAAAGTAACTGTAACCATTTTCGTTAAGTATGAGTGTTTTGATATATGTCTTGAAGTCTTCCAAAAGTATTTTAATACATCTAAATACACTACATGTATATACATTTTAACTGAGTCGTTAAGTCATCGTTAGTCGTTACATGTAAGTGTTGTTTTGAAACCTTTAAGTTAACGATCTCAATTAATGTTGTTAACCCATTGTTTATTATATCTAATGAGATGTTAAATTATTATATTATCATGATATTATGATATATTAATATATCTTAATATGATATATATACATTTAAATGTCGTTACAACGATAATCGTTACATATATGTCTCGTTTCGAAATCCTTAAGTTAGTAGTCTTGTTTATATGTATATAACTTATTGTTAATATACTTATGGAGATACTTACTTATCATAATCTCATGTTAACCATATGTATATCCATATATATATCGTCATGTCGTTTTTACAAGTTTTAACGTTCGTGAATCGCCGGTCAACTTGGGTGGTCAATTGTCTATATGAAACATATTTCAATTAATCAAGTCTTAACAAGTTTGATTGCTTAACATGTTGGAAACATTTAATTATGTAAATATCAATCTCAATTAATATATATAAACATGGAAAAGTTCGGGTCACTACAGTACCTACCCGTTAAATAAATTTCGTCCCGAAATTTTAAGCTGTTGAAGGTGTTGACGAATCTTCTGGAAATAGATGCGGGTATTTCTTCTTCATCTGATCTTCACGCTCCCAGGTGAAATCGGGTCCTCTACGAGCATTCCATCGAACCTTAACAATTGGTATCTTGTTTTGCTTAAGTCTTTTAACCTCACGATCCATTATTTCGACGGGTTCTTCGATGAATTGAAGTTTTTCGTTGATTTGGATTTCATCTAACGGAATAGTGAGATCTTCTTTAGCAAAACATTTCTTCAAATTCGAGACGTGGAAAGTGTTATGTACAGCCGCGAGTTGTTGAGGTAACTCAAGTCGGTAAGCTACTGGTCCGACACGATCAATAATCTTGAATGGTCCAATATACCTTGGATTTATTTTCCCTCGTTTACCAAATCGAACAACGCCTTTCCAAGGTGCAACTTTAAGCATGACCATCTCTCCAATTTCAAATTCTATATCTTTTCTTTTAATGTCAGTGTAGCTCTTTTGTCGACTTTGGGCGGTTTTCAACCGTTGTTGAATTTGGATGATCTTCTCGGTAGTTTCTTGTATAATCTCCGGACCCGTAATCTGTCTATCCCCCACTTCACTCCAACAAATCGGAGACCTGCACTTTCTACCATAAAGTGCTTCAAACGGCGCCATCTCAATGCTTGAATGGTAGCTGTTGTTGTAGGAAAATTCTGCTAACGGTAGATGTCGATCCCAACTGTTTCCGAAATCAATAACACATGCTCGTAGCATGTCTTCAAGCGTTTGTATCGTCCTTTCGCTCTGCCCATCAGTTTGTGGATGATAGGCAGTACTCATGTCTAGACGAGTTCCTAATGTTTGCTGTAATGTCTGCCAGAATCTTGAAATAAATCTGCCATCCCTATCAGAGATAATAGAGATTGGTATTCCATGTCTGGAGACGACTTCCTTCAAATACAGTCGTGCTAACTTCTCCATCTTGTCATCTTCTCTTATTGGTAGGAAGTGTGCGGATTTGGTGAGACGATCAACTATTACCCAAATAGTATCAAAACCACTTGCAGTCCTTGGCAATTTAGTGATGAAATCCATGGTAATGTTTTCCCATTTCCATTCCAGGATTTCGGGTTGTTGAAGTAGACCTGATGGTTTCTGATGCTCAGCTTTGACCTTAGAACACGTCAAACATTCTCCTACGTATTTAGCAACATCTGCTTTCATACCCGGCCACCAAAAATGTTTCTTGAGATCCTTGTACATCTTCCCCGTTCCAGGATGTATTGAGTATCTGGTTTTATGAACTTCTCTAAGTACCATTTCTCTCATATCTCCAAATTTTGGTACCCAAATCCTTTCAGCCCTATACCGGGTTCCATCTTCCCGAATATTAAGATGCTTCTCCGATCCTTTGGGTATTTCATCCTTTAAATTTCCCTCTTTTAAAACTCCTTGTTGTGCCTCCTTTATTTGAGTAGTAATGTTATTATGAATCATTATATTCATAGATTTTACTCGAATAGGTTCTCTGTCCTTCCTGCTCAAGGCATCGGCTACCACATTTGCCTTCCCTGGGTGGTAACGAATCTCAAAGTCGTAATCATTCAATAATTCAATCCACCTACGCTGCCTCATATTCAGTTGTTTCTGATTAAATATGTGTTGAAGACTTTTGTGGTCGGTATATATAATACTTTTGACCCCATATAAGTAGTGCCTCCAAGTCTTTAATGCAAAAAAAACAGCGCCTAATTCCAAATCATGCGTCGTATAATTTTGTTCGTGAATCTTCAATTGTCTAGACGCATAAGCAATCACCTTCGTTCGTTGCATTAATACACAACCAAGACCTTGCTTTGATGCATCACAATAAATCACAAAATCATCATTCCCTTCAGGCAATGACAATATAGGTGCCGTAGTTAGCTTTTTCTTCAATAACTGAAACGCTTTCTCTTGTTCATCATTCCATTCAAATTTCTTCCCTTTATGCGTTAATGCAGTCAAGGGTTTTGCTATTCTGGAAAAGTCTTGGATGAACCTTCTGTAGTAACCAGCTAGTCCTAAAAACTGGCGTATGTGTTTTGGAGTTTTCGGGGTTTCCCACTTTTCAACAGTTTCTATCTTTGCCGGATCCACCTTAATACCTTCTTTGTTCACTATGTGACCGAGGAATTGAACTTCTTCCAACCAAAATGCACACTTTGAAAACTTAGCGTACAACTCTTCCTTCCTCAATACTTCTAACACCTTTCTCAAATGTTCACCGTGTTCTTGGTCATTCTTTGAGTAAATAAGTATGTCATCAATGAAAACAATGACAAACTTGTCAAAGTATGGTCCACACACTCGGTTCATAAGGTCCATGAACACAGCAGGTGCATTAGTTAAACCAAACGGCATGACCATAAACTCGTAATGACCGTAACATGTTCTGAAAGCATTCTTTGGAATATCATCTTCTTTCACCCGCATTTGATGATACCTGGAACGTAAGTCAATCTTTGAATAAACAGACGAGCCTTGTAGTTGATCAAATAAGTCATCGATTCTCGGTAGTGGGTAGCGGTTCTTGATGGTAAGTTTGTTCAACTCTCGGTAGTCGATACACAACCTGAATGTACCATCTTTCTTCTTGATAAACAAAATAGGAGCTCCCCACGGTGATGTGCTTGGTCGAATGAAACCACGCTCTAAAAGTTCTTGTAATTGGCTTTGCAGTTCTTTCATCTCGCTGGGTGCGAGTCTGTAAGGAGCACGAGCTATTGGTGCAGCTCCTGGTACAAGATCTATTTGAAATTCAACGGATCGATGTGGGGGTAATCCCGGTAATTCTTTCGGAAATACATCGGGAAATTCTTTTGCAATGGGAACATCATTGATGCTCTTTTCTTCAGTTTGTACTTTTTTGACGTGTGCTAGAACAGCATAGCAACCTTTTCTTATTAGTTTTTGAGCCTTCAAATTACTAAAAAGATGTAGCTTCGTGTTGCCCTTTTCTCCGTACACCATTAAGGGTTTTCCTTTTTCTCGTATAATGCGAATTGCATTTTTGTAACAAACGATCTCTGCTTTCACTTCTTTCAACCAGTCCATACCGATTATCACATCAAAACTCCCTAACTCTACTGGTATCAAATCAATCTTAAATGTTTCGCTAACTAGTTTAATTTCTCGATTCCGACATATATTATCTGTTGAAATTAATTTACCATTTGCTAATTCGAGTAAAAATTTACTATCCAAAGGCGTCAATGGACAACTTAATTTAGCACAAAAATCTCTACTCATATAGCTTCTATCCGCACCCGAATCAAATAAAACGTAAGCAGATTTATTGTCAATAAGAAACGTACCCGTAACAAGCTCCGGGTCTTCCTGTGCCTCTGCCGCATTAATATTGAAAACTCTTCAGCGGCCTTGTCCATTCATGTTCTCCTGGTTCGGGCAATTTCTAATAATTTGGCCCGGTTTTCCACATTTATAACAAACTACATTGGCATAACTTGCTCCGACACTACTTGCTTCGCCATTACTCGTTCCGACACCATTTGTTCCTTTCGTTCTATTAACCCCTGGTCCATAGACCTCACACTTCGCTGCGCTATGACCATTTCTTTTACACTTGTTGCAAAATTTGGTGCAGAACCCCGAGTGATACTTTTTACACCTTTGGCATAGCTGCTTCTGATTGTTGTTGTTGTTGCGGTTATTATTGTTGTTGGGATGATTGTTGTAGTTGTTGTTGTTGTTGTTGTTGTTGTTGTTGGGCCGTTTGTTGTAGTTGCGATTGATGTTGCGATTGTTGGGATAATTGTTGCGATTATTGTTGTAATTGCTGTTGTTGTTGTATTGGTGATTCTTATCACCGTTTTCCTCCCACTTTCTTTTGACTTGCTTCACATTGGCCTCTTCAGCAGTCTGTTCTTTAATTCTTTCTTCAATCTGGTTCTCTAGTTTGTGAGCCATTCTACATGCCTGTTGTATGGAGGCGGGCTCGTGTGAACTTATATCTTCTTAGATTCTTTCTGGTAATCCTTTCACAAACGGGTCGATCTTCTCTTCCTCATCTTCGAATGCTCCCGGACACAATAGGCACAATTCTGTGAATCGTCTTTCGTACGTGGTAATATCAAATCCTTGGGTTCGTAACCCTCTAAGTTCTGTCTTGAGCTTATTGACCTCGGTTCTGGGACGGTACTTCTCGTTCATCAAGTGCTTGAATGCTGACCACGGTAGTGCGTACGCATTGTCTTGTCCCACTTGCTCTAGATAGGTATTCCACCATGTTAACGCAGAACCTGTGAAGGTATGCGTAGCGTACTTTACTTTGTCCTCTTCAGTACACTTACTTATGGCAAACACCGATTCGACCTTCTCGGTCCACCGTTTCAATCCGATCGGTCCTTCGGTTCCATCAAATTCCAAAGGTTTCCAGGCAGTGAATTTTTTGTAGGTACATCCTACACGATTTCCTGTACTGCTAGATCCAAGGTTATTGTTGGTATGTAGCGCAACCTGTACTGCGGCTATGTTTGAAGCTAGAAAAGTACGGAATTCCTCTTCATTCATATTCACGGTGTGTCGAGTAGTCGGTGCCATTTTCTTCAAAATAGTCAAATGGAACAAGTTAATCATACAGAATATTAAGAGTAGTTAATAGTATTTCGTAGAATAATATGAACTCATTTATAAAAGCTTCTTCTTCATATTAGCGTTTTATAAGTTTAAATTCGGGTATTACCTACCCGTTAAGTTCATACTTAGTAGCTAATATACAATTCAACTACTACAATTCTATATGAAAAACTGATTATAATAATATTTCGCGTTCAAACTTTTATACAATATTTTACAAACTTACAATATCGCTTGTTTTACATAAAGTATGAAATATAGCACACAATAACTTTGATACAAGATAGTTGTGAAGATAATTCTAGCTAGTACACAAGTCGTTCAGCAAAGGCAATAAAGACACGTAATTCATACGTCCAGAAACAAGTCATGCATTCTGGTTTTACTAGGACTACTTCCCATCCTTGGTCTTGTGGAACATAACCGTTATGGCCGTTGATAAGACAGCGTGTTGTAACGTAGTCAAAGGGACGAGGGTTACGTAATGTCCAACAGTCCCGTAACAATCTAAAAACCTCATTTCTTACCCCAATTACCGACTCTGTCACTTGTGGGAACGTTTTGTTTAATAGTTGTAGGCCGATGTTCTTGTTCTCACTTTGGTGAGAAGCGAACATTACTAATCCGTAAGCATAACATGCTTCTTTATGTTGCATGTTAGCTGCTTTTTCTAAATCACGAAGTCCAATATTCGGATATATTGAGTCAAAATAATTTCTTAACCCATTGCGTAAAATAGCATTTGGGTTCCCCGCAATATATGCGTCAAAGTAAACACATCGTAACTTATGGATTTCCCAATGTGATATCCCCCATCTTTCGAACGAAAGCCTTTTATAAACCAAGGCATTCTTGGAACGTTCTTCGAATGTCTTACAAACTGATCTCGCCTTAAATAGTTGTGCCGAAGAATTCTGACCGACTCTAGACAAGATTTCATCAATCATGTCTCCGGGTAGGTCTCTTAAAATATTGGGTTGTCTATCCATTTTGTGTTTTTATACTGTAAAATAGACAAGAGTTAGATTCATAAAAAAATACTTATTAATACAAGCAATTTTTACATATATCATAAAGCATAAGCACACTATATTACATATATTACACCACACGAATACAACTATCTTATTCCGACTCGCTTGTTTCTTCTTCTTCGGTTTTGGTTCGTTTTGCCAAGTTTCTAGGGATATATGATGTTCCCCTAATATGAGCCGTCGTTTTCCACATTGGTTTAGAAAAACCTGGTGGTTTAGAGGTTCCCGGGTCATTGTTACAACTTAAGGACTTCGGGGGTTGACGATACATATAAAGTTCATCGGGGTTGGAATTAGATTTCTCTATTTTTATGCCCTTTCCCTTATTATTTTCTTTTGCCTTTTTAAATTCAGTTGGGGTAATTTCTATAACATCATCGGAATTCTAGTCGGAATCCGATTCATCGGAGAATTGGTAATCCTCCCAATATTTTGCTTCCTTGGCGGAAACACCATTGACCATAATTAACCTTGGTCGGTTGGTTGAGGATTTTCTTTTACTTAACCGTTTTATTATTTCCCCCACCGGTTCTATTTCTTCATCCGGTTCCGATTCTTCTTCCGGTTCCGATTCTTCTTCCGGTTCCGACTCTTCTTCCGGTTCCTCTTCGGGAACTTGTGAATCAGTCCACGAATCATTCCAATTTACATTTGACTCTTCATTATTATTAGGTGAGTCAATGGGACTTGTTCTAGAGGTAGACATCTATCACATAATATCAAACGCGTTAAGAGATTAATATATCACATAATATTCACATGTTAAAAATATATAGTTTCCAACAAAATTTGTTAAGCAATCATTTTTCAAGTAAACACGATCGAAGTCCAGACTCACTAATGCATCCTAACAAACTAGATAAGACACACTAATGCAAAATTCTGGTTCTCTAAGACCAACGCTCAGATACCAACTGAAATGTCCCGTTCTTATTGATTAAAAACGTTCCATATGAATTGATTTCGTTGCGAGGTTTTGACCTCTATATGAGACGTTTTTCAAAGACTGCATTCATTTTAAAACAAACCATAACCTTTATTTCATCAATAAAGGTTTAAAAAGCTTTACGTAGATTATCAAATAATGATAATCTAAAATATCCTGTTTACACACGACCATTACATAATGGTTTACAATACAAATATGTTTCAACAAAATAAGTTTCTTGAATGCAGTTTTTACACAATATCATACAAGCATGGACTCCAAATCTCATCCTTATTTAAGTATGCGACAGCGGAAGCTCTTAATAATCACCTGAGAATAAACATGCTTAAAACGTCAAAAAAATGTTGGTGAGTTATAGGTTTAACCTATATATATCAAATCGTAACAATAGACCACAAGATTTCATATTTCAATACACATCCCATACATAGAGATAAAAATCATTCATATGGTGAACACCTGGTAACCGACATTAACAAGATGCATATATAAGAATATCCGCATCATTCCGGGACACCCTTCGGATATGATATAAATTTCGAAGTACTAAAGCATCCGGTACTTTGGATGGGGTTTGTTAGGCCCAATAGATCTATCTTTAGGATTCGCGTCAATTAGGGTGTATGTTCCCTAATTCTTATATTGCCAGACTTAATAAAAAGGGGCATATTCGATTTCGATAATTCAACCATAGAATGTAGTTTCACGTACTTGTGTCTATTTTGTAAATCATTTATAAAACCTGCATGTATTCTCATCCCAAAAATATTAGATTTTAAAAGTGGGACTATAACTCACTTTCACAGATTTTTACTTCGTCGGGAAGTAAGACTTGGCCACTGGTTGATTCACGAACCTATAACAATATATACATATATATCAAAGTATGTTCAAAATATATTTACAACACTTTTAATATATTTTGATGTTTTAAGTTTATTAAGTCAGCTGTCCTCGTTAGTAACCTACAACTAGTTGTCCACAGTTAGATATATAGAAATAAATCGATAAATATTATCTTGAATCAATCCACGACCCAGTGTATACGTATCTCAGTATTGATCACAACTCAAACTATATATATTTTGGAATCAACCTCAACCCTGTATAGCTAACTCCAACATTCACATATAGAGTGTCTATGGTTGTTCCGAAATATATATAGATGTGTCGACATGATAGGTCGAAACATTGTATACGTGTCTATGGTATCTCAAGATTACATAATATACAATACAAGTTGATTAAGTTATGGTTGGAATATATTTGTTACCAATTTTCACGTAGCTAAAATGAGAAAAATTATCCAATCTTGTTTTACCCATAACTTCTTCATTTTAAATCCGTTTTGAGTGAATCAAATTGCTATGGTTTCATATTGAACTCTATTTTATGAATCTAAACAGAAAAATTATAGGTTTATAGTCGGAAAAATAAGTTACAAGTCGTTTTTGTAAAGGTAGTCATTTCAGTCGAAAGAACGACGTCTAGATGACCATTTTAGAAAACATACTTCCACTTTGAGTTTAACCATAATTTTTGGATATAGTTTCATGTTCATAATAAAAATCATTTTCTCAGAATAACAACTTTTAAATCAAAGTTTATCATAGTTTTTAATTAACTAACCCAAAACAGCCCGCGGTGTTACTACGACGGCGTAAATCCGGTTTTACGGTGTTTTTCGTGTTTCCAGGTTTTAAATCATTAAGTTAGCATATCATATAGATATAGAACATGTATTTAGTTAATTTTAAAAGTCAAGTTATAAGGATTAACTTTTGTTTGCGAACAAGTTTAGAATTAACTAAACTATGTTCTAGTGATTACGAGTTTAAACCTTCGAATAAGATAGTTTTATATATATGAATCGAATGATGTTATGAACATCATTACTACCTCAAGTTTACTAGGTAAACCTACCGGAAGTGACAAGAAATGATCTAGCTTCAAAGGATCTTGGATGGCTTGAAAGTTCTTGAAGTAGGATCATGACACAAAAACAAGTTCAAGTAAGATTTTTACTCGAATTAAGATAGTTTATAGTTATAGAAATTGAATCAAAGTTTGAATATGAATATTACCTTGAATAAGAAAGATAACCTACTGTATATAACAAAGGTTTCTTGATCTTAGATGATTACTTGGAATGGATTAGAAAGCTTGAAAGTAAATTAGTAAACTTGAAGGGATTTTTGAAGTGTTCTTGAAGTGTTCTTCCTATGATGATTATAGCTTGATTCTTGAAGTGATTTTTGATGAAGATGATGATTAACTACTGGAAAAATACGTTCATAATAGTGTGTGTGTGTGTGTGTGTTGAGAGAGAATTAGAAAGAGAATTAGAAGTGAAATGGAGTGAATGATGAGTGGTAATTGGTGAGTGGTGAGTGGGGTTAAAAGGAGTTCTAGTTAGTTGACTATCTCATGGTAGAAGTTAAAATTGATTAGTCATACATGACATAATCAAGAGTGGAATCCCATGCTAGTTCCTATTGGTATATATACATTGTAAGTACGTTTTGAAGCTGTGTATAATACGGGTAAGAATACGACTAGAATTCTTGATGAAAGAAAAGAATGGGAAAGTAACTGTAACCATTTTCGTTAAGTATGAGTGTTTTGATATATGTCTTGAAGTCTTCCAAAAGTATTTTAATACATCTAAATACACTACATGTATATACATTTTAACTGAGTCGTTAAGTCATCGTTAGTCGTTACATGTAACTGTTGTTTTGAAACCTTTAAGTTAACGATCTCAATTAATGTTGTTAACCCATTGTTTATTATATCTAATGAGATGTTAAATTATTATATTATCATGATATTATGATATATTAATATATCTTAATATGATATATATACATTTAAATGTCGTTACAACGATAATCGTTACATATATGTCTCGTTTCGAAATCCTTAAGTTAGTAGTCTTGTTTATATGTATATAACTTATTGTTAATATACTTATGGAGATACTTACTTATCATAATCTCATGTTAACCATATGTATATCCATATATATATCGTCATGTCGTTTTTACAAGTTTTAACGTTCGTGAATCGCCGGTCAACTTGGGTGGTCAATTGTCTATATGAAACATATTTCAATTAATCAAGTCTTAACAAGTTTGATTGCTTAACATGTTGGAAACATTTAATCATGTGAATATCAATCTCAATTAATATATATAAACATGGAAAAGTTCGGGTCACTACAGTATAATTGATAACAAAGTATTAAAACCTTGGGTTACACTCAGTCGATATCCTGGTGTAATTATTAAACAAATTATTAAAACCTTGTTACAGTTTAAATCCCCAATTAGTTGGAATATTTAACTTCGGGTATAAGGATAATTTGACGAGGATACTCGCACTTTATATTTATGACTGATGGACTGTTATGGACAAAAACCAGACGGACATATTAAATAATCCAGGACAAAGGACAATTAACCCATGGGCATAAAACTAAAAATCAACATGTCAAACATCATGATTACGGAAGTTTAAATAAGCATAATTATTTTATTTCATATTTAATTTCCTTTATTTTATATTTAATTGCAATTCTAATTATCGCACTTTTATTTATTGTCATTGTATTTAATTGCACTTTTAATTAACGCACTTTTTAATTATTGTATTTTATTTCATCGCACTTTTATTTATCGCAATTTCATTATCGTTATTTACTTTACGCTTTAAATTAAGTTATATTTATTTAATATTTTACATTAGGTTTTAACTGCGACTAAATTTTTAAAAATCCACAAACCAGTCATTAAACGGTAAAAACTCCCCTTTATAATAATAATATTACTTATTTATATATTTGTATTTTTATAAATTAAAACTAATATAGCGTTAAGCTTTGTTTAAAAGATTCTCTGTGGACGAACCGGACTTACTAAAAACTACACTACTGTACGATTAGGTACACTGCCTATAAGTGTTGTAGCAAGGTTTAAGTATATCCACTCGATAAATAAATAAATAACTTGTGTAAAATTGTAGCATATTTAATAGTATTTAGTTGTAAAAATAAAGCTATTTCATATACACCTCGCATAACATCAAACAATTTTTGGCGCCGCTGCCGGGGAACGCCGAAGCGTAACGCCACACACATAAAAAAAAGATTTTTATTAAGTTTTATTTAGTTTTTGTAAAAATACATTTTTTTATATCAAAAAAACCAAAAAAAATATATATATAAATCTATTTTTAAGATTTTTATAAAATTATAAAGTATTTCTATTTTTATTTTAGTTTTTCAAATATAAGTTTTATTTAATTTATATAAATATTTTATATAAATATTAAAACAACAAAATATATAAAATATAAAAAAAATAATAAAACTGAACCTGTCGAAACTTGACCTGTCTCTTTTGAACCTGCAATCTCCGCGACTTGCGGAGGAATTGAACTGGGTTCACCGCGACTCGCAGAGCCACCCAGACAGGTCACACAGAAACCTTATTCTGCATTAATTGCGGTGTAATTATTATTATTATTATTATTTAATTAAAACCCTAATTAGGGTTAGTATTTTAAATAATTAATTAATTTAGTTTTATTTATTTAATTTGTATTTTAAGTTTAATTAGTTTAATTAGTTTATAAAATTAATAGTTTTATAAAATAAATAATATAAAAATAATATTTTTATAAAAATTGTACTTTTTACAACTTTTAGTATATTTTTATATTTTGTCTCTTTTCATTTGTTTTTAGCGTAATTTTTATATTTTTCGCTCATTTTTACTTTTAAGATATAGTTTTTAACATAGTTATTTTTATTTCTAGATTTTTAGGCTTTGCCGTAAAATCCCTTAAATGCTTTTTCTTTAGACTAAGATTTAGGTGCTTTAGAATTTTGCGACGTTTTTTTTAGTTTTTAGTACCTTTTTAAGATATTGCCATTTGGGATATAGTATTTCTTTTAAGCTTTAATATTTTTAGACGCAACTTTTACCTATGTATAAATTATCACTCCAATTAGTAATCTCAATTTGCAATTTTAATTTTAAGTTAGTAATAATAATAAGGTTGGGTTAGTCAAGTGTTTTAAAGTTTTATAAGTCACTCTTTTTCTTTCTTATTTCTCCAATTTTAATACCGACGCGCTCTTTTTCTTTCTTATTTCTCGCCATTCTAGTTTTTAGGACTTAGAATTTTTCTACTTCTTCTCTAAATTTCTTTAAATTACGAAAATTTATTTTAAGTGGTTAAATTGATAGACATCAAAATTTTCTGGTTCGTAGTAATAGTTGGATTTGTACGTGGACCGGGTTATTGGAGCCAAACAGTACTCAATTATATTGAGACCAAACGAATCCTGCCCCTCTGCTGCATCTTTTGGCTATTCGAAACGTGAGCAAAATCAGAAAAGTCTATTAATTGGATAACTTATATAATTTTTCTTTCCTTTTAATAACTAATAGGATATTCAGTGAATGCATCGAGCAAGACGTTCACCACCTTTTGTACGTTCACCACCTGTAACCAGATCAAGACATCTAGCAAATATTGTCGCCGTTGATTTTTCTTTAGAATCGTCATCCAGTCGACCAAGTACTCCAATTCAAATTTCCGATAATCCATTTTTTGAACCCGACCTCACAATTGAGAATCCGGAGAATATTCAGGGACAATTCATAGATCCTGAACCATTAGTTTTTCCTCCGGAACCACCAATCATTCAAACAGAGATTGTTGAGGAACGAACCATTAAATCAGAATCCTCTAGTGATTCAGATTCAACAAATTCAATCATGGAAAATCTAGAACCTTTAAGTATGGAAGACCGAATGCGAGCTAAACGCACTGGCCAAGGTCACGCAATTACTCATCCAGACATTAATGCGCCAGATTATGAAATCAAAGGACAAATTCTACACATGGTGACTAATCAATGCCAATTTAGTGTTGCGCCGAAGGAAGATCCAAATGAACATCTTCGTACCTTTAATAGGATCTGCACACTATTTAAAATCCAAGAAGTTGAGGATGAACAGATATATCTCATGTTATTTCCCTGGACTTTAAAGGGAGAAGCCAAAGATTGGTTGGAATCGTTACCTGAAGGGGCGATTGATACATGGGATGTTTTAGTTGAAAAATTTCTTAAACAATTCTTTCCGGCATCTAAAGCCGTAAGACTTCAAGGAGAAATTGTTACGTTCACACAGAAACCGAATGAAACTCTATATGAGGCGTGGACTAGATTTGGAAAGTTATTAAGAGGATGTCCGCAACATGGTTTAGACACTTGTCAAATAGTACAAATATTCTACCAAGGATGCGACATCACTACAAGGAAAGACATCGATATAGCAGCTGGTGGTTCTATTATGAAGAAAACCGAAACTGATGCTTACAAAATTATTGATAACACTGCTTCCCACTCACATGAGTGGCACCAAGAAAAAGATATCGTTAGATCATCTAAAGCAGCTAGAGCCGATTCTAGCCATGACTTAGATTCCATTTCCGCAAAGATAGATGTTGTCGAGAGACGAATGGAAAAGATGACTAAGGATATCCACTCAATACGAATTAGTTGTGAGCAGTGTGGAGGACCACATTTGACAAAAGATTGTCTCAGTATTGAACTAACAATGGAACAAAGAGAGAATATTTCATACATAAACCAAAGGCCTGGAAATAATTATCAGAATAATTATCAACCGCCAAGACCAATTTACAATCACAACCAGAATTATAATCGAAATGTTCCATACAATAACCAACAAGATCCTAGTAATCAACAAGTATCCACTAATACTTACAACCAGCAAAGACCTAATTTTCAAAATAAACCACCACAAACCGATGATAAAAAGCCGAATTTAGAAGATATAATGACGAAGCTAGTTGAAACTCAAACGCAGTTTTTCACATCTCAGAAACAAACTAATGAACAAAATGCTCAAGCATTTAGAAATCAACAAGCTTCTATTCAAAATCTGGAACAAGAAGTAAGTAACCTAGCAAGGTTAATAGGTGAAAGAAAACCGGGAAGTCTACCTAGTGATACAAATGCTAACCCCCGGAATGAAACAGCTAAAGCCATTACCACAAGAAGTGGTACAACACTTAAACCACCTGAAATACCTGTAACTTCTGATGAAGCTATTCCTACTCCACAAGAACCACAACCTAATCAAGATAAGGAAAAAGAACCGGTAGTTGAGAAGGTTAATGAAGATAACACAGTTAAGGCTAAACCTTATGTTAAACCATACCAACCACCACTTCCTTACCCGAGTAAAATGAAGAAAGAGAAACTTGAAGCCGAGCAATCCAAATTCTTGGATATGTTTAAACAGATAAATGTAAATCTTCCTTTCGTTGATGTGATTTCAGGAATGCCTAGATATGCTAAATTCTTGAAAGATCTAATCTCAAATACAAAGAAAATGGAAGAACTCTCGGCTGTTACTATGAATGCTAATTGTTCAGCAGTGCTGTTGAATAAGATACCAGAAAAACTATCTGATCCAGGAAGTTTCACAATTCCATGTTTTCTGGGTAGTCTTAGTTCAATAGAAGCATTGGCAGATTTAGGTGCTAGTATAAATCTAATGCCGTATTCACTATACGCTAAACTAGACCTTGGAGAATTGAAACCAACCAGAATAAGCATACAACTAGCCGATAGATCAATAAAATATCCTAGAGGGATAATGGAGAACATGCTAGTTAAAGTTGGTACTTTAGTATTTCCAGTAGATTTTGTTGTTCTGGACATGGAAGAAGATTCTCAAGTTCCTCTCATATTAGGAAGACCATTCTTAAATACGGCTAAAGCAATGATAGACGTGTTCGGTAAGAAACTGACCCTAAGTATAGAGGACGAGAGTGTTACCTTTTCAGTTCATAGAGCAATGCAACAACCGCAATCTGCAGATGATACATGTTATTATATTCAAACTATAGATGCACATGCAGAATTATTAGAAGAATTTCCAGAATTACAAGGAACAGGAGAATGTTCTTTAGGAGAAGGTAATGAACCAATTGATGAAGCTGAAGTGTTAGCTACACTTATAGCTAATGGATATGAACCAACAACAGAAGAAATTCAAATGCTAAAAGAAGAAGACAGATATCGATACAAATCATCGATAGAAGAACCTCCGACATTAGAGTTAAAGCCACTTCCAAACCATTTGGAATACGCTTATTTACATGGTGAATCTGAATTACCTGTAATAATATCGTCTTCTCTTACTGAAAATGAGAAATCACAACTCATTTCTGTGTTAAAAGCTCATAAACCAGCCATTGCATGGAAGATTCATGATATTAAAGGAATAAGTCCTTCGTATTGCACACATAAAATCCTTATGGAAGAAGGTCATAAAACGTATGTGCAACGCCAACGAAGAATAAATCCTAATATGCAAGATGTTGTTGAAAAAGAAATTATTAAACTGCTTGATGCAGGTTTAATTTATCCAATTTCTGATAGTCCATGGGTAAGCCCAGTTCAATGCGTGCCTAAGAAGGGTGGCATGACTGTCATCACAAATGAGAAAAATGAGCTTATTCCTACTAGGACTGTAACAGGATGGCGTGTATGTATTGATTATAGAAAATTAAATGACGCCACCAGAAAAGATCACTTTCCCTTACCTTTCATTGATCAGATGTTGGAAAGGTTAGCCAGAAACAGTTACTATTGTTTTCTTGATGGTTTTTTCGGATATTTTCAAATTCCAATAGCACCCGAAGATCAAGAGAAAACCACGTTCACGTGCCCTTATGGTACTTTTGCTTACAAACGCATGCCATTTGGACTTTGCAACGCCCCTGCAACCTTTCAAAGGTGCATGATGGCGATTTTTCACGACATGATAGAAGAATGCATGGAAGTTTTCATGGATGACTTTTCAGTCTTCAGTGATACATTTGAATCATGTTTAGTTAATCTTGAACGAATGCTTATTAGATGCGAACAATCAAATCTAGTACTTAATTGGGAGAAATGTCATTTCATGGTTAAAGAAGGCATCGTTCTTGGTCATAAAATCTCAAAGGAAGGAATTGAAGTTGATAGAGCTAAAGTAGATGTAATTGCTAAACTTCTACATCCCACCAATATTAGAGGAGTTAGGAGTTTTCTAGGGCATGCCGGTTTTTACCGACGTTTTATAAAAGATTTTTCTAAAATTGCCACTCCTATGAATAAACTCCTAGAAAAGGATGCTCCATTCATCTTTTCAGAGGAATGCATCAAATCTTTTAATATTCTTAAAGAAAAACTCACTAATGCGCCGATCATGATAACACCAAATTGGAATCTACCGTTTGAACTAATGTGCGATGCAAGTGATTTTGCAATGGGAGCCGTTTTAGGACAAAGGATTGAAAAACAATTTCAACCTATATATTATGCTAGTAAGACGTTACAAGGAGCACAAACGAACTGCACAACTACTGAAAAAGAACTCCTTGCTATTGTCTTTGCTTTTGACAAATTTCGTTCATATCTCGTTCTAGCTAAAACGGTGGGCTATACCGACCATTCTGCTCTTAGATACCTATTTTCAAAACAAGATGCCAAACCACGATTAATCCGTTGGATCTTACTATTACAAGAGTTTGATATTGAAATCCGAGATAAAAAGGGAGCAGAAAATCTCGCAGCCGATCATCTTTCTAGTCTTGAAAATCCTGAATTAGAAGTTCTAAATGAATCGGCCATACAAGACAACTTTCCCGATGAATATCTATTGAAGATAGATTATAATGAAATTTCATGGTTTGCAGACTATGCAAACTACTTAGTATGTGGATTCCTTGAAAAAGGATTATCGTACCAAAAACGAAATAAATTCTTCAGTGATATAAAACACTATTTCTGGGAAGATCCACATTTGTTTAAAAGTTGTCCCGATGGAATAATACGCCGATGTGTATTCGGAGATGAAGCTAGTAAAATTTTAAACCATTGTCACACAGGACCAACAGGAGGGCATTATGGGCCTCAACTAACAGCAAGAAAAGTTTACGATGCTGGATTCTATTGGCCTACAATTTACAAAGACGCACACCTTCTTTACAAATCCTGTGATGCATGTCAAAGGGCCGGAAAAATAAGTCAACGTGATGAAATGCCACAAAATGTCATTCAAGTATGTGAAGTATTTGACATTTGGGGTATTGACTTTATGGGTCCATTTCCGAAATCTCATAATAATCTCTACATTCTCGTAGCCATTGATTATGTATCTAAATGGACGGAAGCACAAGCTCTCCCAACTAACGATGCACGAGTTGTAGTCAACTTTTTAAAACGTCTTTTTGCAAGGTTTGGAACACCGAAAGCCTTAATAAGTGATCGGGGAACTCATTTTTTTAATAATCAACTTGAGAAAGTTCTTAAAAGATATGGAGTAACTCATAAAATCTCCACTGCTTATCATCCACAAACAAGTGGACAAGTTGAAAATACCAACCGAGCTTTAAAACGTATTCTAGAGAAAATCGTAGGATCAAATCCGAAGGAATGGTCCATTAAATTGGAGGATGCACTCTGGGCTTTTAGAACAGCCTACAAAACTCCAATTGGAACCACACCTTTCAAACTCGTTTACGGAAAAGCATGTCATCTTCCAGTAGAAATTGAACACAAAGCATTTTGGGCTTTGAAGACATGTAATCTTGATTTACATGAAGCCGGATGTCTACGGTTAAGTCAACTAAACGAATTAGAAGAATTAAGACAAGAAGCATACGAAAATTCGTTAATCTATAAGGAAAGAACAAAGAAATGGCATGATAAAAGAATCAGAAGTTCAAAAGCATTTAAAGAAGGAGATAGAGTTCTTCTTTTTAATTCACGATTCAAGCTATTTCCTGGAAAATTGAAATCAAGATGGTCTGGACCATTCATAGTCAAAAGAGTTTTCCCATACGGAACAGTAGAATTAATAAATTCAAATGGGATTGAATTTAAGGTTAATGGTCACAGAGTTAAACATTACATAGATAGTCCGATGGAAGTTGACAACGAAGTTAATCACAATTTCAACACCACAGATAACTAAGTGTGGGGAGAATCAACTCTTTTAAGGATAATATGTATTTCTGTTAGAGTTAGATTTTCTGTTTTCGTGTAGTTCTCGAAAATGGAACCCGAATGGTCTTTCCCTAGCAGACCCTAAAGAACTAGTCTTCTCCCCCCATTCTGAATTTTTATTTTTTTTTAGGTTTTTACGAAATGAAGACTTCCTGTGAACTAAATCATGGTCTAATGCTACACGCTTTGATTACTAAACATAATAATGACACACTTCCGAGTGAACTGGTATCAGTAATCAGAGAAAAATTGGACGGAGTAAGAAAAGAATCCAGATGCGAAAATAATAAGTTACAATTTGGTAAAGGAAAATCAAAATCCGCAGCAAAAAGAAGAGCACGCCACCTTGAAAAATGTCACAAATGCGAAAAATGGTCACACGAAGGTAAATGTTCAAATAATTAAACCTATTCAAATACCGAATTTGTTACTTTATGCAGAGACAGACCGTTTATATGTTTAGAAGAAAAAACATTAAATGCTCGAGGTTACGCTTATGTAGCCATGGAAAACCAATTAGTCCTACTATCTTATGAGTGGACTGGAGCATATCACTAAGAAATCTATTTCACAGGTAAGTTTGTACAGTTTTCATTTTTATTTTTATTTTTATTTTTAACCTTTTGATAATAAACGCTAATTTGTTCGCTATAAAATATTAAATTGGTATTCAATAAAATTAGGTCTTGCGACCGAAATTATTGATATCATACAAAAATTTATTACATCACTGCGAAATTTACCGTTTATTCTTAAGGTATAAATATCTTTAATCCATCAACTCAAAATATTTCAAAAATTCGTCACGAGTTAAATTAGGTCATGGAACCGAAATTACTTTACCGAAAAGAGGGGCGTATATTTTTGATAATATGTGATTGATTAAAGTGGGATAAAAGCCAAAAAGATTTTTAATTTTATTTTTAAAAAAATTAATAAATTAATATTAAAATAATATTGTAAACTTTTTAAATTAATATATTTAAAATTGTAAATATTTGAAAAATTGATATTTTTAAGTTTGTATGTAAAAAATATATAATATAAGTATGGTGTGAAAAATTATTGTGTAGTATAGAAATAAATGATCGGGTAGCTACTTTAACCGATCGAACTTTTATTATATTTTTGTTAAGAGGTTCGATGCGCCACATGTCTCTACTAGATATGGCTCAGGCCTTACGTATATATACGCCTGAGGAGCTAGCATCTGCCGATTGTCAAGGGTTGATATTAAATGGTAGGAAGATTGATGAAAATTTTGATACACATGGTGTATGGAGTCAAATGACTAGCCATCACCGATTTAAAGGGGGAAATTACTCTTATCTTGATATTGATAGAGCTGAATTAAGAGTAATCCATAGGTTTCTAGCGAACTCGATTACACAGCGAGGTAAAAATAAGGAAAAGGTAAATGAGCAAGATTTATTTTACCACATGTGTATTCGAGACCCACAAAGCGCTGTAAGTATACCTTATTGTGTGGGTTATTATTTATCGGCTATGGTTAGGGGGATGAGATCGCACGGTATAATAGGAGGTGGTATATTTATTACATTAATTGCTGAGTATCTCGATGTAGATATAAGTTGGGGGGATTATTAATCGAAGAACCAGAACCTCACGATACAATTGGTTTAAATGTATATCATAGTGCTAAGGTTTTGAAGAGGCAAAATAACGCTGCAGTACCATATAATGGAAGACATCCACAGGTTGAGAGAAATCAACAGCCAGGCAATGTGGGAGGGGGAAATGAAATGACAGAAATGCAAAGGTTTATAGCTTCACAAGAATATGAAAATGCTAGACATCGAGCATTTGAAGATTGGCAAGTTCATCAAAACCACATCATAGCTCATTGCCAACATATAGGTAGAAACTATATTCCTACTCCTAAGCCCGTATTTCCTCCCTGGTCTATAGAGATCCAACCACCGTATCCTACTTATAACCCAGCTGAAGCATTTTATAACACATACGGTTATGCATGGAACCCCTACTGGTATCAGTATCAACCCTAGTTTATTTAGTTTTATTTATTTATTTTTTTAATGTTACTACATTTAGCACTTATGTTGATATTGTAATAGTTTTTATAATTTTTTAACTTTTATTATTAGATTTTAATAATTTTTGAATGTGGGGTAATATACCAAACTTCAAAAATATGTATATATGTTTGCAGTTTATCTTATGTACACAACAGGGTAAAACAACGCATTTTCAAAGACTGGTATTAAGTTCAGCAAAAGCAACTAATTTTGACGATAAGATGCAAAATATATGTGAAATAACAACAAGACGGAATGAACAAATGATGTGCACCATTTATCATTCAACACAAACAACAATATGTTTGGAAACTTTGGTAAAATTTAATCATTTTTCTACACTAATCACTCTCAATAATTTAAATTGTTACTGATTTCTTGCAAATGAGGGCATTGCAAGATCTTAAGTGTGGGAATATTCAGGGGTTAAATTCTTTCAGATTTTTAAAAATTTTTATTTAAACACTTGGTTACCATTAAAAATACTAGTAACGCAGTAGTTGTATTAGAATCTAGTGCTCTCTGATAATAAAGAACAGCCCTAGTCTTATATACTGACTACCCAATTCTAGTAAAAATTTTCAAAATTTTCAATTAAATGAACTCAGAATCATGTTTATACATATTTATGAACGATAAAACTAGATGTTAACACCGAAATTATTATTACCTTGGAAAGGACATAAATTGAGAAACAACCCAAAATGTTAAAATTCATTTAAAATGGAATAGAGGAAAAAAAAAGGCAAAGAAAGGAAAATAAAAGCCAAGTGTGGGAAATTTTTACCAAGTTATTCAAAATATATATCACATATTTTTGTACAAAAAATTTGAAAATACTTTTGTTTTGGACGATAATTAACTGTTTTACCCGATGAAAGAAAAGAAGAGATGGATCTACACGATGAATCAATTCCATCATTAAAAGGAAGTAAAGTCTTCCGAAAGAGAAACGCGCTTCTTGATTTAGGTCATGAAGTTGTCGTCCAGACCAGCTGTAGGTTGACGAAAAACCTAGAAAAGTCATCTCTAAAATCAGCAGGAAATCCACGGACCTCAGCATAAAACAGGGTCGCCAAGTGGTCAGACTTATCCTAACCATGAGAGGATCTGTCTCGTAAAATGGGGAGGACGCAGTGCAAATTAGCTGGATAAGACTAATGAATCAGATCCCCAGAAAGGATAATCTCCTTAAAGATCAAAAATCATCTTTTAAGACTGATATTACTCAATCCTAGAGATTGACCTTAAAGATTGAGAATTACAAACTCATGGAATTCAATGATATCTAAACTCGAGCTTGAACGAGAAAATATTTTGATCAAAATTTCAAACCGATTTGTTTTCTAAAAACCCATTTTCAATGCGTTCATTACCATTGAACGTAAAATCCTAGGAATTCACCTGGAATTCATTAGGTCACCTGAACCAAATCGGGTGTCAACCATAAGAATGGTGGTTGCATAGTATGGTCAAAGACAGGACCTTGTGCCAGACCGAAAAACTATAGGGTGAGGTTTACTATTGCTCCTACCAAGGATAGTAATTGTATCCGACACGTTATAGACCATAATTAAAAGCATGTTAGGGGACATTGCCTTGACAGTTGCTTGTTCAACGCTTTCCTTTACAATCGGACGGTAGTTTATCGAAAGGTAATATACGGAGCAAGTATACTGGACGTGTTGCTTTCCCAATACAAGGTTAGCAAGTGGGTGACACAAAACCACAAGTTTTGAGCTAAAATTTTCAAATCTGAAACCCACCGAGCCCACAAAAACAATTTGCAAACACCGGTGAAGGGTTATTCCGGAAAACTTATCTAGGGTAAAAGCTAGATTTAATTTTCAAAAGATCAAATATTTTCATAAAGATCCAATTTCCTTAATGGATCTAAATTTTTATAGTCATGTAGGACTGTAAACCATAACGTTACAACCATTGTTATACCGCCGTAAAGAAATCACTGATGTACAAAGTTTGAAGAATAAAGAAGTGATTCTAGTATTTCAAGACTATATTGCTTGAGGACAAGCAACGCTCAAGTGTGGAAATATTTGATAATGCTAAAAACGAACATATATTTCATAGCATTATCCCTCAAGAAAGACAAGCTTTTAGTTGCAATTGTTCTATTTACAAGTGATATTTGTTTAAATAATAAAAGGTGAAGACAAAAGACAGATTCGACGAATTGAAGACGCAAACGACCAAAAAGCTCAAAAGTACAAAATACAATCAAAGAGGTTCCAATTATTGATAAGAAACGTCTCGAAATTACAAGAGTACAAGATTCAAAACGCAAAGTACAAGATATTAAATTGTACGCAAGGACGTTCGAAAATCCGGAACCGGGACATGAGTCAACTCTCAACGCTCGACGCAACGGACCGAAAGTTACAAATTAATTATGTATATAAATATAATATAATATATAATTAATTATATAAATTATATATTTATATTATATTTATATTATTAAAATCCGTCGGCAGACTAGGATCCAAACTTGTGTGCGCTGGATTTACGAACTCCGCAACTTGCAGAGTTTGAAGAGCAAGAGTGCCGCGACTCGCGGAGCAGCCAAATTCGAAAATGCCTATAAAAGGCAACACATTCTGAACATTTTATATATCCTAATTCTATCTATCTCTTTATATACGTAAATATATATATATATATATATATATATATATATATATATATATATATATATATATATATATATATATATATATATATATATATATATATATATATAATTTATATTTTAATTTTAATTTTAATTTTAATTTCTAATAATAAGGGTATGTTAGCGAATATTGTAAGGGTGTAAGTCGAAATTCTGTCCGTGTAACGCTACGCTATTTTTAATTATTGTAAGTTATGTTCAACCTTTTTAATTTAATGTCTCGTAGCTAAGTTATTATTATGCTTATTTAATACCGAAGTAATCATGATGTTGGGCTAATTACTAAAATTGGGTAATTGGGCTTTGTACCATAATTGAGGTTTGGATAAAAGAACGACACTTGTGGAAATCAGACTATGGGCTATTAATGGGCTTTATATTTGTTTAACTAAATGATAGTTTGTTAATTTTAATATAAAGATTTACAATTGGACGTACCCATAAATAACCATATACACTCGATCGGACACGATGGGCGGGGTATTTATATGTACGAATAATCGTTCATTTAACCGGACACGGGAATGGATTAATAGTCACTAGAATTATTAAAACAGGAGTGAAATTATGTATAAGGACACTTGGCGTAATTGATAACAACGTATTAAAACCTTGGGTTACACTCAGTCGATATCCTGGTGTAATTATTAAACAAATTATTAAAACCTTGTTACAGTTTAAGTCCCCAATTAGTTAGAATATTTAACTTCGGGTATAAGGATAATTTGACGAGGATACTCGCACTTTATATTTATGACTGATGGACTGTTATGGACAAAAACCAGACGGACATATTAAATAATCCAGGACAAAGGACAATTAACCCATGGGCATAAAACTAAAAATCAACATGTCAAACATCATGATTACGGAAGTTTAAATAAGCATAATTCTTTTATTTCATATTTAATTTCTTTTATTTTATATTTAATTGCACTTCTAATTATCGCACTTTTATTTATTGTCATTGTATTTAATTGCACTTTTAATTAACGCACTTTTTAATTATTGTAGTTTATTTCATCGCACTTTTATTTATCGCAATTTCATTATCGTTATTTACTTTACGCTTTAAATTAAGTTATATTTATTTAATATTTTACATTAGGTTTTAACTGCGACTAAAGTTTTAAAAATCGACAAACCGGTCATTAAACGGTAAAAACCCCCCTTTATAATAATAATAATATTACTTATTTATATATTTGTATTTTTATAAATTAAAACTAATATAGCGTTAAGCTTTGTTTAAAAGATTCCCTGTGGACGAACCGGACTTACTAAAAACTACACTATTGTACGATTAGGTACACTGCCTATAAGTGTTGTAGCAAGGTTTAAGTATATCCACTCGATAAATAAATAAATAACTTGTGTAAAATTGTAGCATATTTAATAGTATTTAGTTGTAAAAATAAAGCTATTTCATATACACCTCGCATAACATCAGCTTCTTACCAAAGTGAGAAAAAGAACGTCGGATTACAACTTTTAAATAAAACTTTCCCAGAAGTGACGGATTCAGTAGTTGGGGTGAGAAACAAGGTTTTTAGATTATTACGGGGTTGTTGGACATTACGAAACCCTCGTCCTTTTGATGACATTACAACATGCTGCCTAGACAATGGTCATAACGGTTACTTTCCACAAGACCAAGGATGGGAAGTCGTCTTAGTAAAACCTGAATGCATGATTTGTTTCTGGACTTATAAATTACGTGTCTTTATTTCTTTTGCTGAACAACTTGCGTATTAACTAGAATTGCCTTTATCGCTTCCGAGTAGCAAAGTTATTATGTGCTATATTTTATCCGATATGTATAATATCGTTATTGTAAGTTTGTAAATATTGTATAAAATTTGAACGCGAAATATTATTATAATCAGTTTTTCATATAGAATTATAGTAGTTGAATTATATATTAGCTACTAAGTATGAACTTAACGGGTAGGTACTACCCGAATTAAAACTATAAAATGCTAATATGAAGAAAAAGCTTTTATAAATGAGTTCATACTATGCTATGAAATACTATTGACTACTTTTAAAATTCTATATGATTAACTTAATTCTTTGGGCTATTTTTGAAGGAAATGGCACCGGTAACTCGTCAGAATTTGAACATGATTGAGGAAGACTTTCATGTTTTCCTTGCAGCAAACACAGCCGCAGTATAGGCTGCGATGCAAAATAACAATAACTCTAGATCTAACAGTGGAACTAATTTCACAAAAATCGTGTAGGATGCTCCTACAAAGAATTCACTACCTGCAAACCTTTGGAATTTGATGGAACCGAAGGACCAATTGGATTGAAACGGTGGACCGAGAAGGTCAAATCGGTGTTTGCCATAAGTAAGTGTACTAAAGAGGACAAAGTTAAGTACGCTACGCATACCTTCACAGGTACTGCGTTAACGTGGTGGAACACCTAACTTGAACAGGTAGGACAAAATGCTGCTTACGTACTACCATGGTCGGCATTCAAGCAATTGATGAACGAGCAGTACCGTCCTAGAAACAAAGTCAATAAGCTCAAGGTAGAACTTAGAGAGTTACGAACACAAGGGTTCGACATTACCACATATGAACGACGATTCACAGAGTTGTGCCTATTGTGTCCGGGAGCGTTCGAAGATGAAGAAGAGAAGATCGATGCGTTTGTAAAAGGGTTACCAGTAAGGATTCAAGAAGATGTGAGTTCACACGAGCCCGCTTCCATACAGAAGGTAAGTCGAATGGCTCATAAACTCATAAATCAGATTGAGGGGAGAACTAAAGAGCAGGCGGCCGAAGAAGCCAACACGAAACAACTCAAGAGAAAGTGGGAAGAAACCAGTGACAACGGTCACCAATACAACAACAACAACAACAACAACAATCACAACCATAATCACAATAACAATCATAACAACCGCAACAACAATCGCAACAATAATTGTAATCCTAACAATAACTACAACAAATGTCCCAACAACAGCAACAACTACAACAACCATTTCAACAATAATAACAATCCCAACAACAACCTCAATAACAACAAACAACAGAAACAACCATGCTTCAGGTGTGCAGAGTACCATCCGAATACATTTTGCACAACATTTTGCACCAAGTGTAAGAGAGGTGGTCATGGCGCGGAAAAATGTGAGGTTTACGGACCAAAGAACAACAAAAATAAAGAAACAAATAATGCCGACGTAGTTTGTTATAAATGTGGAAAACCGGATCACATTATTAGAAATTGCCCAAACCAAGGGAATACTAATGGGCAAGGCCGCGGAAGAGTTTTCAATATTAATGCGACAGAAGCGCAGGAACACCCGGAGCTTGTTACGGGTACGTTTCTTATTGACAATAAATCTGCTTATGTTTTATTTGATTCGGGTGCGGATAGAAGCTATATGAGTAGAGATTTTTGTGCTAAATTAAGTTACCCATTGACACCTTTGGATAGTAAATTTTTACTCGAATTAGCAAACGGTAAATTAATTTCAGCAGATAATATATGTCGGGAGAGAGAAATTAAACTGGGGGATGAAACGTTTAAAATTGATTTAATACCAGTCGAGTTAGGGAGTTTTGATGTAATAATTGGCATGGACTGGTTGAAAAAGGTGAGAGCAGAGGTCGTTTGTTACAAAAATGCGATTCGCATTATGCGTGAAAAAAGGAAAACCTGTAATGGTGTACGGAGAAAAGAACAACGCGAAATTAAATCTTATTAGTAGTTTGAAGGCGCAAAAACTAATAAGAAAAGGTTGTTACATCATTCTAGCACACATCAAGGAAGTTAAACCTGAAGAAAAGAACATCAATTATGTTCCCGTCGCAAAAGAATTTCCAGATGTATTTCCGAAAGAATTACCGGGATTACCCCCACATCGATCCGCTGAATTTCAAATAGACCTTGTATCAGGAGCTGCACCAATAGCTCGTACTCCATACAGACTCTCACCTAGCGAAATGAAAGAATTATAAAGTCAGTTACAGGAACTTTTAGAGCGTGCTTTCATTCGACCAAGCACATCACCGTGGGGAGCTCCTGTTTTGTTTGTCAAGAAGAAGGATGGTACATTTAGGTTGTGTATCGACTACCGAGAGTTAAACAAACTTACCATCAAGAACCGCTACCTACTACCGAGAATCGATGACTTATTTGATCAACTACAAGGCTCGTCGATTTATTCGAAGATTGATTTACGTTCTGGGTATCATCAAATGCGGGTGAATGATGATGATATTCCAAAGACTGCTTTTAGGACGCGTTACGGTCATTACGAGTTTATGGTTATGACGTTTGGGTTGACTAACACACCAGCTATGTTCATGGACCTCATGAACCGAGTGTGTGGACCATACCTTGACAAGTTTGTCATTATTTTCATCGATGACATACTTATTTACTCAAAGAATGACCAAGAGCACGAAGAACATATGAGAAAAGTGCTAGAGTTGTTAAGGAGATAAAAACTGTACGCTAAGTTTTCAAAGTGTGCATTTTGGTTGGAAGAAGTTCAATTCCTCGGTCACATAGTGAACAAAGAAGGTATTCAGGTGGATCCAGCAAAGATTGAAACCGTTGAAAAGTGGGAAACCCCAAAAACTCCGAAGCATATACGCCAATTTTTAGGACTAGCTGGTTACTACAGAAGGTTCATCCTAGACTTTTCCAGAATCGCAAAACCCTTGACAGCATTAACGCATAAAGGGAAGAAATTTGAATGGAAAGATGAACAAGAGAAAGCGTTTCAATTGTTAAAGAAAAAGTTAACTACGGCACCTATATTGTCATTACCTGAAGGGAATGATGATTTTGTGATATATTGTGATGCCTCAAAGCAAGGTCTCGGTTGTGTATTAATGCAACGAACGAAAGTAATTGCTTATGCGTCTAGACAATTGAAGATTCACGAGCAGAATTATACGACGTATGATTTGGAATTAGGCGCGGTTGTTTTTGAATTAAAGACTTGGAGGCACTACTTATATGTGGTCAAAAGTATTATATATACCGATCACAAAAGTCTTCAACACATATTTAATCAGAAACAACTGAACATGAGGCAGCGCAGATGGATTGAATTGTTGAATGATTACGACTTTGAGATTCATTACCACTCGGGGAAGGCAAATGTGCTAGCCGACGCCTTGAGCAGAAAGGATAGAGAACCCATTCGAGTAAAAGCTATGAATATAATGATTCACACTAACCTTACTACTCAAATAAAAGAGGCGCAACAAGGAGTTTTAAAAGAGAGAAATTTAAAGGATGAAATACCCAAATTTAAAGGATGAAATTTAAAGACTGAAAAGATTTGGGTATCAAAATTTGGAGATATGAGAGAAATGGTACTTAGAGAAGCTCATAAAACCAGATACTCAATACATCCTGGAACGGGGAAGATGTACAAGGATCTCAAGAAACATTTTTAGTGGCCGGGTATAAAATCTGATGTTGCTAAATACGTAGGAGAATGTTTGACGTGTTCTAAGGTCAAAGCGGAGCATAAAAAAACCATCAGATCTACTTCAACAACCCGAAATCTCGGAATGGAAATGGGAAAACATTACCATAGATTTCATCACTAAATTGCCAAGGACTACAAATGGTTTTGATACTATTTGGGTAATAGTTGATCGACTCACCAAATCAGCACACTTCCTGCCTATAAGAGAAGATGACAAGATGGAGAAGTTAGCACGATTGTATTTGAAGGAAGTCGTCTCCAGACATGGAATACCAATCTCTATTATCTCTGATAGGGATGGCAGATTTATTTCAAGATTCTTACAGACATTACAGCAAGCATTAGGAACTCATCTAGACATGAGTACTTCTTAACATCCACAAACTGATGGGCAGAGCGAAAGGACGATACAAACGCTTGAAGATATGCTACGAGCATGTGTTATTGATTTCGAAAACAGTTGGGATCGACACCTTCCGTTAGCAGAATTTTCCTACAAAAATAGCTACCATTCAAGCATTGAGATGGCGCCGTTTGAAGCACGCTATGGTAGAAAGTGCAAGTCTCTTATTTGTTGGAGTGAAGTAGGGGATAGACAGATTACGGGTCCGGATATAATACAATAAACTACCGAGAAGATCATCCAAATTCAACAACGGTTGAAAACCGCCCAAAGTTGACAAAAGAGCTACGCTGACATTAATAGAAAAGATATAGAAATTGAAATTGGAGAGATGGTCATGCTTAAAGTTGCACCTTGGAAAGGCGTTGTTCGATTTGGTAAACGAGAGAAATTAAATCCAAGGTATATTGGACCATTCAAGATTATTGACCGTGTCGGACCAGTAGCTTACAGACTTAAGTTACCTCAACAACTCGCGGCTGTACATAACACTTTCCACGTCTCGAATTTGAAGAAATGTTTTGCTAAAGAAGATCTCACTATTCTGTTAGACGAAATCCAAATCAACGAAAAACTTCAATTCATCGAAGAACTCGTCGAAATAATGGATCGTGAGGTTAAAAGTCTTAAGCAAAACAAAATACAATTGTTAAGGTTCGATGGAATACTCATAGAGGACCCGAGTTCACCTGGGAACGAGAAGATCAGATGAAGAAGAAATACCCGCACTTATTTCCAGAAGATACGACAACACCTCCAACTGCTTAAAAATTTCGGGACGAAATTTATTTAACGGGTAGGTACTGTAGTGACCCGAACTTTTCCATGTTTATATATATTAAATGAAATTGATTTTTACATGATTAAGTGTTTCCAACATGTTAAGTAATCAAACTTGTTATGACTTGATTAATTGAAATAGGTTTCATATAGATAATTGACCACCCAAGTTGACCAGTGATTCACGAACGTTAACACTTGTAAAAACTATATGATGACATACATATGGATATATATATATATATATATATATATATATATATATATATATATATATATATAGTTAACATGATATTATGATAAGTATGTACCTCATTAAGTATTTTAACAATGAGTTATATACATAAAAATGAGACTATTAAATTAAGAAACTCGAAACGATATATATAACGATTATCGTTATAACAACGTCTTACTAAATACATATGAATCATACTATGATATTGTTACACTATGTTTAAATATGATAATTAATAAGTAAACATATCATTAAGTATATTAACAATGAACTATATATGTAAAAACAAGACTACTAACTTAAGGGTTTCGAAACGAGACATATATGTAACGATTATCGTTGTAACGACATTTAACTGTATATATATCATACTAAGATATATTAATATATCATAATATCATGATAATGTATTAATTAAACATCTCTTTAGATATAATAAACAATGGTTTAACAACATTTAACAATATCGTTAACCTAAAGGTTTCAAAACAACAATTACATGTAACGACTAACGATGACTTAACGACTCAGTTAAAATGTATATACATGTAGTGTTTTAATATGTATTCATACACTTTTGGAAGACTTCAAGACACTTATCAAAGTACTTCTACTTAACAAAAATGCTTACGATTACATCCTCATTCATTTTCATCAACAATTCTACTCGTATGCACTCGTATTTGTACTCGTACAATACACAGCTTCTAAATGTATTTACTATTGGTATATACACTTCAATGAGCAGCTCTTAGCAGCCGTTGTGAGTCACTTAATACATGTGAGAACCATCATTTAACATCTAGCAAGAAATATCTAACAAAACAACAAACTAATGGAGCCTATATGGAAGGCCTAAGTTCACGTGAAGATGGAGTACCACAATTTTCTTGAATCAAACTACTCTCTCTCAAGTATTCTTCCATTGTTCTAAGTGTTCTTCATCATCTTCATCTAAATCTAGCTCAATCTAGTTTATAAATCTATACATAAACCAAGTTATAAAACAACTACTCAAGAACACGCCAACAACACTTCCAAGTTTGCTAGCTTACTTCCAATCTTGCAAACCCAATTTGAGTAATCATCCAACCTCAAGAAATCTTTCTTATTTATAGTAATATATCTTTCTAATACAAGGTAATACTCATATTCAAACTTTGATTCAATTTCTATAACTTTAACAATCTTATTTCGAGTGGAAATCTTACTTGAACTTGTTTTCGTGTCATGATTTTGCTTCAAGAACTTTCAAGCCATCCAAGGATCCTTTGAAGCTAGATCTATTTTTCTCATTTCCAGTAGGTTTATCCACAAAACCTGAGGTAGTAATGATGTTCATAACATTATTCGATTCATATATATATATAACTACCTTATTCGAAGGTTTAAGCTTGTAATCACTAGAACATAGTTTAGTTAATTCTAAACTTGTTCATAAACAAAAGTTAATCCTTCTAACTTGACTTTTAAAATCAACTAAACACATATTCTATATCTATATTATATGCTAACTTAATGATTTAAAACCAAAAAAAATGAAAAACACCGTAAAACCGGATATACGCCGTCCTAGTAACACCGCGGACTGTTTTGGGTTAGTTAATTAAAAACTATGATAATCTTTGATTTAAAAGTTTTTCTTCTGGGAAAATGATTTTTCTTATGAACATGAAACTATATCCAAAAATCATGGTTAAACTCAAAGTGGAAGTATGTTTTCCAAAATGGTCATCTAGACGTCGTTCTTTCGACTGAAATGACTACCTTTATAAAAATAACTTGTAACCTGTATTTCCGACTATAAACTTATACTTTTTCTATTTAGATTCATAAACTTAAGTTCAATATGAAACCATAGCAACTTGAATCACTCAAAATGGATTTAAAACGAAGAAGTTATGGGTAAAACAAGATTGGATAATTTTTCTTGTTGTAGCTACGTGAAAATTGGTAACAAATCTATATTAATCATATCCTAGCTAACTTATATTGTATTATACATGAATTCTAATATATTTTGTAATCTTGGGATACCATAGACACGTATGCAAATGTTTTGACATATCATATCGACCCAGCTATATATATTATTTGGAACAACCATAGACACTCTATATGCAGTAATGTTTGAGTTAGCTATACAGGGTTGAGGTTGATTCCAAAAATATATATACTTTGAGTTGTGATCTAGCCTGAGACGTGTATACACTGGGTCGTGGATTGAGTCAAGATAATTTATATCAATTTATTTCTGTACATCTAACTATAGACAACTAGTTGTAGGTTACTAACGAGGACAGCTAACTTAATAAACTTAAAACATTAAAATGTATTAAAAATGTTGTAAATATATTTTGAACATACTTTGATATATATGTACATATTTGTTATAGGTTCGTGAATCGACCAGTGGCCAAGTCTTACTTCCCGACGAAGTAAAAATCTGTGAAAGTGAGTTATAGTCCCACTTTTTAAATCTAACATTTTTGAGATGAGAATACATGCAGTTTTGTAAATGTTTTACAAAATAGACACAAGTACGTGAAACTACATTCTATGGTTGAATTATTAGACCGAATATGCCCCTTTTGAGTCTGGTAATCTAAGAATTAGGGAACAGACACCCTAATTGACGCGAATCCTAAAGATAGATCTATTGGGTTCAACAAACCCCATGCAAAGTACCGGATGCTTTAGTACTTCGAATTCATCATGTCCGAAGGGAGTCCCGGAATGATAGGGGATATTTTATATGCATCTTGTTAAGGTCGGTAACCAGGTGTTCACCATATGAATGATTTTTATCTCTATGTATGGGATGTATATTAAAATATTAAATCGTGTGGTCTATTATTACGATTTGATAAATATATAGGTTAAACCTATAACTCACCAGCATTTTTGTTGACGTTTAAAGCATGTTTATTCTCAGGTGATTATTAAGAGCTTCCGCTATTGCATGCTAATATATGGACAAGATTTGGTGTCAGCATGCTTGTATAATATTGTTTAAAATTGCATTCGAGATTTACTTTGTTGTAACATATTAATATTTGTAAACCAATATGTATTGGTAGTGTGTAAGTGTGATATTTTTAGATTATCATTTCTGGATAATCTAGGTGGTGACTTTTTAACCTTGTCGATAAAATAAAGGTTATGGTTTATTTCTAAAAACGAATGCAGTCTTTGAAAAACGTCTCATATAGAGGTCAAAATCTCGCAACGAAATCAATTAATATGGAACGTTTATAATCAATATGAACGGGACATTTCATATATGATACGTTTTAGAAAATATTGCATTCGTTTCATAAAAAGTACACTATTATTATACATAATGCATGTTTTAAACAATTGGACGATTATTTAAGGAATAATCCCCATAATACATCGATTTTCAAATACTACACACGTGACATAACAGTCAAATATAATACATGACAAAGGTTTTATTGAATGCAACACTTTATTTAATTAAAAGAATGAGACTCCATGCACAGCTTGCTCAGATAATGCAACAGTGGAAAACTTTCTTAAGGACCTGAGAATAAACATGCTTAAACAGTCAACACAAAGGTTGGTGAGATATATAGGTTTGGCATCGATATAAATTTAGACCACAAGATTTCATAGTTATAAATATATGTACACTCGCAAGTGTATAAAAGTATTCTATAAGTTGTTGAGAGCTTCGGTAACCATACTTAACTAGTAATGTGGCATATTCCCTTTATTATGAAATCTCCCTACACTGTACCAAGTGTAGTAAAAATGAAGTACTATGCAACCGTTTACGATACTTGAGCGACTAGACCAGTTGGGGTTGTCAAACCCGATAGATCTATCAATAGGATTCACGCTTACATGTTCTTACAACATGTAAATATTAGTTACCAAGCTATTAGGGAGGATATGCAATGTGGTACAACTCAACGTAGAATATATTTTAAGTACTTGTGTCCATGGCGTAAAACATAAAATGCATGTATTCTCAACCCAAAATATTTGTAGAGTTTAAAAATGAGACTATATACTCACAGTAGTAAAAGTATATTAATAATAAGTTTTCAACTTATTAAAAATGTGACCGTCGTCCTTGGATTCACGAACCTATAACAATAATAGCGATTCAGATAATGATACGACATATGAATAAAATAAAGCAAGTTCATAGAATACTTATATAATAATTTTTAACATTTTATGTTAGTAGTCCATTGTTAGTAGTCCAAAATAGTCAGAAAAGTCCAACAGTCCAATAATCGGTATATATATATATATATATATATATATATATATATATATATATATATATATATATATATATATATATATATATAATCTTAGAATTACCCCACGACGTATTGTATACGTATTGTCTTTGCATCAACCCAGAGACGTATTGTATACGTATTGTCTTAGAATTAACTAAGACGTATTGTGTACGTATTGTCTTAGGATTTATCAAAACGTATTGTATACTTATTGTGTTAGGACGTACCAAGAATATTATTATACATATATACAATCACAGAATTAACCAAGATTATAATATTTTGTTATACTACTAATAACATGTCCAAGTATATATAGGATATAGGAAAAGTTAACAAGGATATGGTTAATATTGTTTTTGTAATATAAATTTCGTCCATACAACGTTAATTTTAGCAGATTTTGTTTTGCTCGCCAAATATTCATTACAACTCCGTTTAAAGTGAATCAAATTGCTATGGATTCCTTAAGAAGTAAATTTTACAAAACCAATTCGAAAAGTTCATTTAAAGTAGTAATTTTTAGAGCTTTACCCTCTTTTTGTGTCGGTGGACAGATTTAGAAAAATCCCGGCATCCACCCAATATATGATTTTTGACAAAATACTTCCACTTTGTATAAAATCATGAAAAAAATACTGAAAGTCTTACTTACATATATTAACATATTTCCAAAGTCTTAGCCTCGAACTCAAATTTTAAGATAGGTTTTTAATTCCCAACCCAAAACAGCCCGCTTTTTACCGAATGGAGATTAAAGTATATATGTTAAGTTTTAAGGTGTTCTTCATATGTACAAGTTATAAGTTCTTATATTAACTTAATATAACATCATAATACATATAAATAAGTGTTATTAGAGTTAAGTTAGAAAGATTAGATTAGTTTTTCAAACAAGCTTGGTGTTCACCAAAACAAGTTCTAGTTTTTACAAGTTTTATAAGTATAATAAGATAGCAACTATACAAGGAATTGAACAAGGATTTTGAGAAGTATTTTACCTTGATAATGAAGAGGAAAGTTTCTGAGATTAAAGTATGATATGAGAGCATTCAAGTATATGTTTTTAGTTTAAGAAAATGTGGAGTAAAAATGAGTTAAAATGGTCCTTATTTATAAGCTTATAATTTTGGATTTTAGTGAAAATATCTAAGATAAGTTAAATTATATTAAGTCATGCATGACATATTAAATTGATTAGGTCATGGATGACATATTACACAAATAATTGCAGATTTCTATTGGTATATACCAATAGTAAATACTTCTAGAAGCTGTGTATAATACGGGTAAAAATACCGTATGAATGCGAGTAGAATTCTTGAGGAAATTGAACGGAAATACGAGTATAGCTATCCTTTATATGTATTGGTATATTATAAAGTGTATTCAATACTTGTAAGGATGTATTTACACTCGTAATACATTATATGTAAATACATTTTAACATAAGTTAATTACGTCGTTTAAATAGTAATATATATATTGTTTGAAAACTCTTTAAATTATTAGTATGAAAATATATATATAATACTTTGTTAATATCCTTAATGAGATATTTAATTATCATATTTTCAAGTTAAATATATATAAATCCATATATATACACAATAATTAAACAATTAAACAATTAAATCAAGTTATGACGTTCGTGAATCGTCGGAATAAAAGGGTGACCAAAAGCTTGTGTAAAACTCTTTCCGGAGGTTCAAGATTTATTAAAATTCATTGCTTATCAAGTCAGAATTATATAAGGATTAAGTTTAAATTTGGTCAGAAATTTCCGGGTCGTCACAAATAATAATAATAATAATAATAATAATAATAATAATAATAATAATAATTAGGTAATAATAATAATAACAACGATAATAACGATGATAGTAATAATAGTTATTTTAACAATAATATAAAACTTCAGTTGACTATAACTTCTAATCTGTTCATCGAAACCATTCGAGTTCTAAATGAAAAGTTCTTAATTTTTCGCTAGCTTTTCAATGACATGCATATCATATACCCTATCTCAGTAGCATATGTATCTAATTCAGGATTCAACATAACCTATCTAACTACAATATCAAAAATGCAAGCATGCATAATCCTATATATTCGAGCACTAGTCAGGGATACACTATTAATATATAAAAGTTAAGTTATGAGTGCTCACGTATCAATATTGAGATTCAATATTGCAGGAAAGTACGTAAACGCAACGGAGATGATAAAAACTAGATTGACCTCACGAGCATACCCCCGAACATTATCCATAACCTCTATAGCTATAACCCATAATTTCCTTAGCTCTATCCCGCTCGAAAACCAGTTTTGAAATTACTCGCACATGACCTCGTCGTAGTATTTTATGTATAATACAATAATAATACTACTAATATTAATGCGATTAATAATAATATTACTCTTAATAATAGTAATAATAATAATATAAATAATATAAGTAAATAATATATATGGAGTAATATAAATGGATGTTTAATATGTGTGTGTTTCAGTGAACGATCGAGTGATTTATATAGAGTTTTAGAAACTTACATCCATGCAATCGCATGGAGTCTATATGATAAAATCATGCGATCGCATGATACCAACTAACAACTCATATTCATTTGTTTTACTCTGCCGACACTCGATTTATATTATTATATATATAATATATTTAATTTATATAATTAATTATATATTATATTATATTTACGTGTATGGTAAAAATGTAATTTTCGTTCCGATGATTCATACGTTGTAACTCGACTTTCGTCTCGGTTTCGGTTTCTCGAACGCGTTTTCGTACGCTTAGAAAACTAGTACTTTACATTGCGCGACACGTACCTTTATTATTAACTAGACTTATAATATCGATAAACTATATCATGTAAAATATAACTTGTACATTTGAGTGATATGGTCATTTACTTCTATAAATCATCGCTTCGTTATATATATAAAAGTTTTACTTTACATCGACACATCTTATAACTAAATTAATATTACATTGTAATATATATATATATTCTCATTTAAAAATATAAACTTGTACATATCGTAAGTAATGGAAATATTTATGTAATGATATAATATTTAGTTTTTCAAAACTAATTATATTTCAAAGTTCGTTTTAAATTTCATTTAGAAAATATTATAACACGTATTCGTTTATACTTTAAAACTTAATTTGATATACTTCATTTATGCGCCATTATTTACTTTAACTTCTAAAAAGTTCTAATTAACATGACTAAGTATCAATCGAACAATAACTAATTGTTACCATCGTTCACTTAATTAATTTGAATTCAATATACCTAAACACATTTTAAATACACGTTGTAAGCTATTTGTATATGTAACAATTAATATTCTAACCCACGTTACTTAAACAAAGACATTTTAAATAATCAAGCTCTATTATTTCGAAAAACGTTTCAGTACGTTTGAAAATAGATTAATAGAATATTATGAAAACCAATTCTCCAATAACTTTTCTCTAACTTTCGTTAATGACACTTTTGTTTTTATTTATAAATAACTTTACAAAATATTCCGAATACCGTTAAAAATGAACGATTTCTCAAATCAATCGTGGACCTCACAACAAAGACTCATAATCATACAATGTATCTGATAAATCAATCATTTGATATTATTTTCTAATTCCACCGATAAACATATTGAAACAAATACGTTCATGTAAAGTATTATACGTTTAATATTTTATTAATATTTTCAAGTTATAATATATACACATATACATATATAATCATACCCGTTCATATAATGGTTCGTGAATCATTAAAATTTAGTAGAGGTTAAATGAATGTATGAACACATTTTAAAATTCTTGAGATTTAACTTAACAACCTTTGCTTATCGTGTCAGAAACATATAAAGATCAAAGTTTAAATTTGGTCGGAAATTTTCGAGTTGTCACAATTGTGGCTCGTGTTGGTGAGGTTGCTTATAGACTAGAGTTACCGGAAGAGCTTGCGGGAATTCATAACACATTTCATGTTTCCCATCTCCGTGAGTGTCTTGCGGATGACTTGACTTGAGTGCCATTAGATGAGATTGCTCTAAATAACAAATTAGAGTATGTTGAAGAGCCGATTGCAATACTAGATGAGAAAGTAAAGAGGTTGCAAAATAAAGAAGTTAGAACTTACAAAGTGCAATGGCAACATCAAAAGGGTTCTGAGTTTACATGGGAACCCGAAGAGTTCGTTTTGGTGTATCTTCCGGCTTGTCATGGGGCTTGGATCGCGAGGACGATCTCTGATTCAAGTGGGGGAGAGTTGTAACGACCCAAAATATTTTGAGAAGGCACTAGGAGTGCCGCTCCAAGGTTTAGGAGCGCCGCTCCTGGATGGGAAAATGAAATGGGTCTTTTAATTAAATTGTAAAAAGGTGAAGGTCACTTTGGTCTTTTCATATGTGGGTATATATAAGCATGGTGACCAGATCTAGATCTCATTTCTCACTTCATCTTTCACCTACAAATACTCTCATCCACTTTTAGTGAGAGAAACCCATTTGAGTGAGAGAAAGATCAAATTAAGGAGGAAGAAGCTTGATTCGGGTCAAATCGCGAGTATTAAAGTTGTTCATCTAGTCACTAGCTACGTTTTGATTGTGGTGATATGTTCTAATCTTGATTTCCTTTATTATGATTTGATTAAGGGTTAGGGTTTGGGCTAGTGATGAACATGAAACCCTTTTGTTGGTAATTTGGGGGATTTTTGGGTAATATTGGGTCATAAGGACCCAAGAGTGACTAACCTAGGGTTTTAATGTGATAATTGGTGTTTATGGGTCTTAAATGGTTAAGTAAATCACTAGCACACTTTGTGGTTAAGTAAATGGGTGTTATTTGGGTTGTGGGTTACCAAAATGGGTGTGTTAACCTTGAAATGGGTCAAATGAGTCTTGGGTGACCTAAGTTGTTAAATGTGTATGAAAACACACTAACCTTGCTTTATTAAGTGTATTAAGGCCATGTTTGACTAGTGTTAAGGTTTTGGTAAAGTTGACGCAATATTAGGGTTAAGAGTGCAAATGGGTCGAAATTTGCACTATGGGTCAAGTAACACTAGGAAGATGAGTAGGTTGGTTGACCAACTTGATTGTGTGATTGATTATATGCATAATGTAATAGGTACGTTACATTGAAGGTTTGCAAGCTCGATTATCATTCACAAAAGGCTTTAAGGTGAGTGGAATAATTATATATGTATGTATATGATTTATTTACTTGTGGGATATGGGTTTAAGTTCAATGTTGACGATACCATATCCTAGAGTGTTTATTGTTTCATTGAGGTGTTTAAAGTTCGATATTGACGATACCTCAAGTATGGATTTTAAGTTCGATGTTGACGAAGCCATACCACTATTGTAGTGACATTTGATGAGGGTTTAAGTTCAATGTTGACGATACCTTATATGTGTGTTTAAGTTCGATGTTGACGATACCACATTAATTCATTCGATGAGGGTTTAAGTTCGATGTTGACGATACCTCATATGTGGGTTTAAGTTCGATGTTGACGATACCACATTAATTAGGACGGATGGGAATTAAGTTCGATGTTAATGATACCATTCGTTGTGCTAGCCTTGAAACCTTGAATACTAATGGATGTTGAGAACATCAATGTTTTACGTGTTGTAGTGTAGCATATTGTATTACTCGTGTTATATGCTATTGTTGTGTAAGCTTATATTATTGGAGTTTTAGCTTTATACTTTACGACGGTATGCTAATTAAAATGCTAGCGTGTTGAGGTAATTGTGTAAGTGATTGTAAGTAAGTAGGTTATATATGTATGTGTATAATTATTGCATTCACTAAGTGTTTTGCTTACCCTCTCTTTGTTTACCTTTTTAGGCTCCGGCGTGGATAAAGACAAGGGTATATGTTTGGATTAGAGACCTCCCACTTTTGTTATGTTAGTGGAAGCTTTTGGAAATCGGCCTAAGTATGGGGTAGTTTAGTCCCAAACACCATGCTCGTTAATTGTTTGGAAATTAAACTATTTGGGTCAAAATTGCTACATTGATGTATGTAACGGGTCGTTGGAGTCCCAAGGGTCGTGGGGCCCATCTTGATGTCTACTTACTATTATTCTATGAATTTGTTGTATTTTGAGTCCTGTTAAATTTATGTTTGAGTTTTGGGTTCGTAACGTGCGTTGTGGTTTGATGGGTTGGTTGAACACTTAGTAAAATTCGATTTTGCATCAGTTCAGGTTCAAAAGCACCGCTCCTGAGGTCAAAAGCGCCGCTCTTGGGCAGCAATAGTAATCTTTTTGATCAGGCAGGAAAAGCTCCGCTTTTGCCTGTAGAAGCGCCGCTTTTAGGTACCAAAAGCGCCGCTTTTGGGTAAAAAAATAAAAAATTTCGGTTTTTAATTAAACGTTTGCAGTTGTTTCATCTAATACAGCGAAAGCAAATTCGTCTAAGCACCTGAGAAATAACATGCTTTAAAACGTCAACACGAATGTTGGTGAGCTATAGTTTTATTGTAAACAACAATGTAATGTAGACCACGAGATTTCGTATTCAAAACAGTATGAAAAGTATATACTTCACCATGGGCACTTGGTAACTAACTTAACATAAAATAATATATCACCCCCTAAAAGTACACTTGGCGAGTGCGTTAAAACAGATGAAGTATTAAACACTTGTTAAATGCTAGCGCGACTAGCCCGAGTGGGGATGTCAATCCCTATGGATCCATATCTAAGATTTGCGTTCACCGGTTCATAAACAAATGACTAAACGTTACCGAGCTAAGGGGAAAGTTTATGCTTTTATGTCACCCACACATATATAAAGTTTAAGTACTCGTGTCTAGTATGTTAAAACATAAAAAGCGCATGTATTCTCAGTCCCAAAAATAGTTAAAGTAAAAAGGGAGCTATAACTCACAGTGAATGTGCGGTAAAGTCGATACGAAAAAGTAAGCAAGTAGTAAGTCGGTCCGAAAGGTCCTCAACCTAAGTCAAAGGTTATTAAGTCAGTAAATCGTCCCAAAAGGTTTAAAAGTACATAAGTTAAGTCTTAAGTATCATCATTATTGAAGAGACCCGTCCTAATCCATCTGGACGAAGTCCATATCGATTACAAACGATTCACAATAGTTGATTACATCGCGAGGTACTTGACCTCTATATGATACATTTTACAAACATTGCATTCGTTTTTGAAAAGACAATCTTTCACTACATCGAAAGTTGACGGCATGCATACCATTTCGTAATATATCCAACTATACTTGACTTAATAATAATCTTGATGAACTCAATGACTCGAATGCAACGTCTTTTGAAATATATCATGAATGACTCTAAGTAATATCTCTAATATGAGCAAATGCACAGCGGAAGATTTCTTTCATACCTGAGAATAAACATGCTTTAAAGTGTCAACCAAAAGGTTAGTGAGTTCATTAGTTTAACATAAATAATCATTTCCATCATTTTAATAGACCACGAGAATTTCATTTCCAGTTCTCATAAATATACGTCCCATGCATAGAGATAAAAATCATTCATATGGTGAACACCTGGTAACCGACATTAACAAGATGCATGTAAGAATATCCCCTATCATTCCGGGAAATCCTTCGGACATGATAAAAACAACATCAAAGTACTAAAGCATCTGGTACTTTGGATGGGGTTCGTTAGGCCCAATAGACCTATCTTTAGGATTCGCGTCAATTAGTAGATCGGTTTATTAATTCTTAGGTTACCAAGGAAAAGGGGCATATTCGGCTTCGATCATTCACCCATATAATGTAGTTTCAATTACTTGTGTCTATTTCGTAAAACATTTATAAAAATTGCGCATGTATTCTCAGCCCAAAAATATAAAGGGTAAAAAGGCAAATGAAACTCACCTAATGTATTTTGTAGTAAAAATACATATGACTATATTGAACAATGCAGGGTTGGCCTCGGATTCACGAACCTATATCATTGGTATGTATATATATTAAAACGTATAATCGTAATCGAACAATTTATTATATCTTATATTATATATTTAATTTCTGTTTATATTCAAAATGGTTATTATATCCATACTTGTTTAATGTTATATTTAAAAATCAATAGTTTGTTATTTGTAAGTATTTTTATAAATAATATTAGTAAGTTTGATATATATAGTTATGTGAAATTTTAATATAATTATAGTATACATAATAAATATATTTTATGTACAAAATATTTATCTGCTTAAAAAGGTAGTTTTTGAGATTAATAAATATATTATTAATAATCATATTATTTAATAATGATAAATATTAATAATAACAAAAATAATAATAATTATAATTGTAACTAGGGTTATGATATCGCTAATAATAGTTGGTAATTACTACTTATATTAGCGGTAATGACAATAATAACTAATATTCATAATACTTATTCATAATAAATCAAATACTTAATAATAATAATAATAATAATAATAATAATAATAATAATAATAATAATAATAATAATAATAATAATAATAATAATAATAATAATAATAATAATAATAATAATAATGATATCCTAATCATAATAATGATAAATAATACTTATTTTAGCATTAATATTAATAATAATGATAATACATGTGATAATAATAATAACTAATGATAATAATATAATTAACAATAATAAGAATAATAATTAATAATAATAACATAATAATTAAAATATTTGAAGAACTACCTTAATGAAATAGGCCTAAAAAAGAATTAAACACCCCTGTCGTGTCTCGAACCCTTGACCTCTCAAAAACCCTACAACACCCTAAACCATCCAGTCTAGCTCGTTTTTCTGAATTTATATTCGTTTTAAAAATATGTAAGCTGTTTATTATGTTTCCTACTATTACTTCTTCTTCCTTATAAATTCAATCGGCTAATAAAAATCAAATCGACACAACAACGATTTAGATACTTAATATAATCATAACTAAACAACATCACACGTTTATATTAAATAGAAGACGAGAACAAAAAAAAATTGTAACTGCTACTGCAGTCGTGACTCAAGAGCAAAAGAAAAATTTTTGATTCGCAAATAGAGATCGTTTTAGATAAAATTTTCAACATGAATTGTGTTATAAATCATACATAGTAACTTTATCAAACATCAATTTAATCTGAATCATCAGAACAAACTCGAATTTGATCAAGAACAGTTGTTGACTTTTTAAATCTAAAAACTTTGACTCTTGAATTCTAATTCAATAAAAGGAATTGATACTTCAAATTTTGCAGAAAGATCGTTTAGTTCATTACTAATAAAACCTCATTGATACATTTTGAAATTTAATTCGATTTTAAGCTATTGCTAACTACAGTTATGAACACATTGAACCTTAAATCGATTTTTAAATTCAAGGCTGTTATACATAATAATTACAACATGAAACATGTTGTAAACAGAAACTTTACAGAAACTTTTTGAATCCTTAATTTAAACAGAAACAACAACAAGAACTCAAATTTTGTGAAGAACAAAGAGTTGACTTTTGAGTTTTAAAACTTTGACTTTGAAATTCAGATTATATATAACGAATTGAAAACTAAAAACTTACAGATAGTTGAAATGAATGATTCCTAACATAACTACATTAATGGATTTTGAAATAAAAATCGTATTTAAATTTTTCAGAAAATTAACTCGAACAGAGCAGCTTGTTCTTCAAATATATTCTTTTTTTTTTAATTCAATAATTTGGAACTAGTAATGGTATAAGTGATTGGTTGTTGGTTTCTGAAAGATTGAGATAATAAACAAGGACGATCATTTGTTTTATTAGGAAGAAAGAGGTCGACAGCAGGAATCACGCAGAAGAAAAACAAACAGAAAAAAATAAAAAAAATGCCAAAGCAGATAACGACTGGTTCATATAAAATTGAATCTGATTTCTTAATTTATATTAATATTAACAATTATTAAATGTATTAATAATAATATTAAATATTTATTAATAATAATAAGTATATATTAATAATAATAGTAATAGAAATAGTAATTGATAAAAATAATTAGTAATATCGATACACATAATAATATTAGAGGTAATAATAATATTAATAATAATAACATCAAAATAATACTAATAATAATAAGAATGATGTTAAAAGTAATAAAAATATTGATAATAAAGATTATAAATAAAAATGATAATTGTAAAGATAATAGTCATAATACTAATTATAATTTTACTATTAATTATAATAATGATATTAATAATTATAATAATATTAATATTAATAATAATAATTAACAAATCAATTGTATCAAATTTTCTATTTATGTTTAATAATAATAACACTGTCAAAGTCAGACCCGGTCAAAGTCCAGACTTACTAATGTATCCTAACGACTTATCGGTTAGACACACTAATGCAAACCTGGTTCGCTAAGACCACCGCTCTGATACCACATGTCATAACCCGTCCTTAACCATAAGAACGTGTTAGATAACGTATGATTTCATTGCGAGGTATTGACCTCTATATGCGACATTTTTAAAAGAGAAACTGCATATATTATACATTACAAACCATAACCATTATTTTTGTTACAAGCTTTAGACAATAAAAAGATGATTATCGTTTAGCGATAATCTTCGACTTACAAACTTTACATATAATGATAACAACACGATTTCGAGCATATTTTACAACACAAATCCTTGGGTATGCAGTTTTATTTTTGACACAAATATGCGTACGCAAGATCCTGCTCAAATTCAACATAATGCAGCGGAAGCTTTAGTAATCACCTGAGAATAGACATGTTTTAAAAGGTCAACATAAAGTTGGTGAGATATAGGTTTAATGCCGGCAGCAATATATATATATATAGACCACAAGATTTCGTATATAAACAGTTTAATAAAAATATTCTAAGTGGTTGAGCACTTGGTAACCATACTTAACATTTAATCACGTCGCATATTCCCTTTATTATGAAATCTTACTACACCGTACCAAGTGTAGTCACGAAACGAAGTACTGTGCAACCGTTGAATACTGGTCGTCCAGTCCGGTTGGGGTTGTCAGGCCCGATAGATCTATCAACAGGATTCGCGTTTACAATACCGCTGTAAATAACAGTTACCAAGCTACAGGGAAGTATGCCAGTGGTACAACTCAACGTAGAATATATTTTTCAGTTACTTGTGTCCATAACGTAAAACATAAAATACATGTATTCTCATCCCGAAATATTTAGAGTTTAAAAGTGGGACTATATACTCACTTTCGTCTTGAAGATATATATATATAATTTGACTTGGTCTCCGGTTGATATCACGAACCTATCCATATATAATATATCAATGCCTTTTCTTTTTAAACAAACGTCACATATATATACTTGTTATACTTTTAATACTTTGAATAATTCCTTAGTCCGTAGTTAGCAGTTCGTTGTTAGTAATTCAATTTTAATGGTTCATTTTTAGATGTTTAATATACCCGCAATGAAATAAATAAAACCCCCAACGAAATAAATAAAACCCCATCGTATATGTATTGGTCGAGATTAATCTTGACCCATGGTACCGGTGTTGTCAAATGACGTGTTGCGTACATAAAGTACCGGTGTTGTCAAATGACGTGTTGCGTACAATCATGGGATCTTATGATTAATCTTCTTGTGTTGTTTACGGGTGATCCTGAACCATATAAAATTGAATTATAAGTACATATATATAAAATATCATGTTAACTTAAAAAGATGTGATTTATTTAATTTTTTCCCAATTATTTTCGTGGCTAAACTAGTCTTGGATATCCGATTTTGTTTCGGTCATAGTTTCTTCGTTACAACTCCGTTTTCGTTGATTCAACTTGCCATCTCCTTGGATCGAGTCCCTCTTTAAGACTATGAACTGTAAATACCTTAGTTTGTATTCAAAATCACACGGCATAGGTCAAACTTTAGTGAAACTTATGAAGTTAATCATTTTCCATCATGTAAACAACCTCAAATGATTATTTTTTCTAAAAATACTTATACTTTGAGTTAAATCATGAAATTTTTATGTGTTATCATATTCATAGTAAAAATCATTTTTCCAGAAAATAAACTTCCAATTCAAAGTTTAAGATGGTTTTTAATTATCCAACCCAAAACAGCCCCCGGTTGCACTCCGACGTCGTAAATTCAGTTTTTAAGGTGTTCTTTGAAAAACCAAGTTATACCTTGTTAAGTTAGCATATAATTAAGATATGTTACAGGTCTTGAAGTATTTTAAAAGTTAAGTTAGAAGGATCTATTTAGTTTGCGAACAAGTTTGAAATCATTCAAACTATGTTCTAGTTTATAAACTCTTATATATATAGCTTTAAATATATGAATTGAAAAAGAGTTGAAGTAGAGTTTTTAACTCAAGTTTAAAATGTAAAGTTGCTGGAAAGAAGTAGTAAAATAAAAGTTGAGAGAGTTCTTGCAAGTGTGTGTGAAAATTGGAAGTAAAATTTGGAAAATGAATGTGTAAAAATGAGTTAGAAATGGTGCTTATTTATAGGCTTAAAATTTTGGTTTTTGGTGAAAATATCTAAGATAAGTTAAAATTTATTATGTCATGAATGACATATTATTCCAATAATTGAAGATTTCTATTGGTATATACCAATAGTAAATATTTCTAGAAGCTGTGTATAGTACCCTAGATATACGTATAGGATTATTGAGGAAACGGAACGAGAATTCAAATATAACTATCTTTTGTAAATATACTTATATTGTTTTATGTATAAAAGCCCTTTAAAAATGATTAAATACATTACTTATACGATATATGTATAAACATTATAAATCATCAGTATTTATGTCAAATAACGTTACGTAGGTTATTGTTTTGAAAACTTAAGTTAGTAGTTTCAAAATATACTTATGACTTTTTGTTATTAATACAAAATGAGATATTAAAACATCCTTAGATCATGTTAAATATGTATGTATAATTATCATATATTGTATAGTTCGTGATATCATCGGTCAAACGTTGTGTAAAACTCTTTTCAAAAACATAAGTCTCAACAATTTGGATTTCTTATCATGTTGGTAAGGTTTAATTTATGTAAATATTAATCTCATAAGTATAGAACGATCGGAAAAGTGCGGGTCGTTACAGTACCTACCCGTTAAATAAATTTCGTACCGAAATTTTAAAATTGTACCTATTTTGCGTCATCGAGAAACAAGTGTGGATACTTTTGTTTCATCTGATCCTCTCGTTCCCAAGTAAACTCAGGACCTCTTCGAGCATTCCAACGAACCTTAACGATTGGAATGTTGCTCTGCTTGAGCTGTTTAACTTCACGATCCATGATTTCGATTGGTTCTTCGATGAATTGTAGTTTCTCATCGACATGGATTTCTTCAAGAGGAATGGTGAGATCTTCCTTTGCAAGACACTTCTTAAGGTTCGAGACGTGAAAGGTATTATGTACTCTGGCGAGTTGTTGCGGTAACTCGAGTCGATAAGCTACCGGTCCAATGCGTTCAATAATCTTGAACGGGCCTACGTACCTTGGGTTCAGTTTACCCCTTTTGCCGAAACGTATTACACCTTTCCAAGGTGACACCTTTAGCATAACCATGTCCCCAATCTGAAACTCTAATGGTTTCCTTCGGACATCGGCGTAGCTCTTTTGGCGACTTCGGGCTGTTTTCAATCTCTCCTTGATTTGTACTATCTTCTCAGTCGTTTCGTGTATGATCTCGGGACCAGTTAATTGTCGATCTCCTACTTCATTCCAACAGATAGGAGATCTACACTTCCTTCCATACAATGCTTCGAATGGTGCAGCTTTAATGCTTGCATGATAACTATTATTATACGAAAATTCTGCTAACGGTAGATACTTATCCCATCCGTTTCCAAAATCGATCACACATGCCCTGAGCATGTCTTCAAGAGTCTGAATCGTTCTTTCACTCTGCCCGTCGGTTTGCGGATGATATGCGGTACTCATATCTAAACGAGTTCCTAGTGCCTCCTGCAGTGATTGCCAGAACTTTGAGGTAAATCTACTATCACGATCGGATATAATGGAAATAGGTATTCCATGCCTTGAAACAATTTCCTTTATATACAATCGTAATAGTTTCTCCATTCTATCTGTTTCCTTTATAGGCAAGAAATGGGCAGATTTGGTAAGACGATCAACAATCACCCAAATGGTGTCATATCCCCAGGCAGTCTTTGGTAACTTCGTGATGAAATCCATGGTAATACCATCCCATTTCCATTCTGGGATTTCTGGTTGTTGAAGTAACCCTGATGGTTTCTGGTGTTCTGCCTTGACCTTGGAACAAGTTAAACACTCCCCAACATATGTTGCAACGTCTGTCTTTAAGTTAGGCCACCAATAATGTGTCTTAAGATCTTGATACATCTTTCCAACTCCAGGATGTATCGAGTATCTTGTCTTATGTGCCTCGTTCAATATCAACTTCCTTAATCCACCCAACTTCGGTACCCAAATACGGTTTGCAAAATATCGAATTCCATCTTCCCGTATAACGAGTTGCTTCTCATACTTCTTCATTATTTCATTTCCTATATTTTCTTTAGTAAGTGCTTCTCGTTGAACTTCTTTGATTTGTGAGTTGAGATTCATGCGAATTTTTATGTTCATCGCTCGTACTCGAATTGGTTCTCGTTCCTTTCTGCTTAGTGCGTCAGCCACCACATTCGCTTTCCCGGGATGATAACGAATTTCACAATCATAGTCGTTTATTAACTCGACCCACCTACGTTGCCTCATGTTCAGCTGTTTCTGATCAAAAATATGTTGAAGACTTTTATGATCAGTAAACACAGTGCATCTAACCCCATATAAGTAGTGTCTCCATATCTTTAACGCAAACACGACTGCTCCCAGTTCTAGATCATGCGTCGTATAATTCCGCTCGTGAATCTTCAATTGTCGAGATGCGTATGCAATAACTTTCTTTCGTTGCATAAGAACACAACCAAAACCTTGTCGCGAAGCGTCACAATATATTTCAAAATCATCGTTCCCTTCAGGTAACGATAAAATAGGCGCCGTAGTTAACTTCTTCTTCAGTAATTGAAATGCGTTCTCCTGCTCCGAGGTCCATTCGTATTTCTTCCCTTTTTGCGTTAATGCTGTCAACGGCTTAGCTATTCGGGAAAAATCTTGAATAAACCTTCTATAATAACCGGCTAAACCCAAAAATTGGTGTATCTGCATTGGTGTTTTAGGAGTCTCCCATTTTTCAATGGCTTCAATTTTTGCTGGATCAACCTGAATTCCTTTGCTACTAACAACGTGGCCAAGAAATTGCACTTCTTTCAACCAGAAAGCACACTTAGAAAATTTAGCGTATAGCTGTTCTTTTCTCAACAACTATAATATCAACCTTAAATGCTGCTCATGCTCTTGCTCACTCTTGGAATAGATAAGAATGTCATCAATGAAAACGATAACAAACTTATCTAAATACGGACTACAAACTCGATTCATGAGGTCCATGAATACAGCTGGCGCATTCGTCAATCCAAACGGCATGACCAAAAATTCGTAATGACCATAACGTGTCCGAAAAGCAGTTTTCGGAATGTCCTCTTCTTTGACACGTAGTTGATGATAGCCCGATCTTAGGTCGATTTTCGAATAAACACATGATCCCTGGAGTTGATCAAATAAGTCGTCAATTCTCGGTAGTGGATACCGATTTTTGATAGTTAACTTATTTAATTCACGATAATCTATACACATCCTAAAAGATCCATCTTTCTTTTTAACAAATAGAATCGGAGCTCCCCACGGTGAAGTACTTGGTCGTATGAATCCATGATCCAGTAATTCTTTTAACTGACGCTGAAGTTCTTTTAACTCGGACGGTGCAAGTCTATATGGAGCACGAGCCACTGGTGCGGCTCCTGGTACTAAATCTATTTGAAATTCTACAGATCTAAATGGAGGTAATCCCGGCAACTCTTCCGGAAAAACTTCAGGAAAATCTCTTGCCACAGGCACGTCGTTGATGCACTTCTCTTTTTCTTTCTTTTCGACTTTATTAACATGTGCTAAGATAGCATAGCACCCTTTCTTCAAGCACTTTTGAGCTTTCAAATAACTAATGAGTTTTAGCTTTGAGTTACCCTTCTCTCCATAAATCATCACCGGCATTCTATCCTTACAAGGAATGCGAATTGCCTTCTTGGCACACACAACTTCAGCTCCTACTTTGGACATCCAGTCCATGCCGACTATTACATCAAAACTTCCTAATTCTACGGGTATTAAGTCAATTTTAAATGTTTCTCCGGCTAAATTTATTTTACAATCACGGCAAATTTTATCGGCTTTAACTAGTTTACCATTAGCTAACTCAATCATGTACTTAGCATCTAGAGGTAATGATGAACAATTCAATTTAGCGTAAAAGCCTCTACTCACGTAACTTCTATCGGCACCAGTATCAAATATAATAGATGCGGATAAGTTATTAATGGTAAACGTACCCGTAACAAGCTCCGGGTCTTCACACGCCTCTCTAGCATTAATAACAAATGCTCTTCCACGTGCAGATCCATTATTCTTCTCTAGATTCGGACACTGGCTCTTATAGTGACCTTGTTTTCCACACCCATAACAAGTAATGGTAGCCAAAGCAGTTCTATTTGCATTGGTGGCAGGAGTCTTGGTATCATTTGTATTTGTAACGAGAGCCCTACAATCTTCAGCAAGATGACCCTTTCGATTACATTTGTTGCATACCACATTACAGTAGCCAGAGTGATGTTTGTGGCATCGGTTGCATAAAGGATTTTGTCCTTTGTAACCAAAGCTTGAACCACCACCTGCACCTTGTATGGTTTCTTGTTTCTTAAAAGATTGTTGTTGGTTACCTCGATCATAATTTCCATTCCACTTTCTTTTATTACCTGATACCTTCACATCAGTATTGGATGCTTTCTTATCCATGATGACCTGATCCATTAGCTCGTTTGCCATGGTTATAGCTTCATGAATTGTCTTAGGTTTCGATGCTGTAACGTTTGCCTTGACCTTTTTGGGCAAACCATCTTTGTACATTTCAATCTTCCGTTCTTCGGTTGGAACCAATTCAGGACATAGCAAAACTAATTCCATGAATCGCTGATTGTAGTTGGTGATTTCAGTACCAATAACCTTCAGACTTCGTAACTCATCTTCCAACTTCCTAACCTCATTCCTTGGACAATATTCGTTGATTAACATTGTTTTGAATTCTTCCCACGGAGTATCATAAGCTACATCTCCTCCTACAGCCTTCACATAATTTTTCCACCACGTGAGTGCACTATCTTGTAAAGTGCACGATGCATACTTGGTCATGTCCTTTTCAACACAACCACTGATTTTAAACACAGTCTCCATCTTTTCTATCCACCGGGTTAAACCGATTGGTCCTTCTGTTCCACTGAATGATGAGGGCTTGCAAGCTTGAAAAGTTTTGTAAGTGCACCCCACACGAGGATTTGGGTTAACTGCAGCACCTCTTGCAGCCTCGACCCATAACATTCTGTCGTTCACTCGTTGATTGATGAGTTCCTGGATTTCTTGTTCCGTCATTCGGTTCAATCGCGCCATATTCTTCTATAAGAATGAAAAGAAAATAATTATTCACATGGAATATTATAGATGTAGTGTATATTTACAGTACATTACAGCTTATTAATAATATGAACCAGGTATTATTATAAAAGCCTTTTCTTCTTATTAGGGTTTTATAATTATATCTAGGGTAGTACCTACCCGTTAATGTCCATACTTAATAGCTTAGTACAGAATCAATTACTACCATCTAAATAATACTTAACCATGGAAAATTATTGCATTTCACACTTCACTATTTTACATATGCTTATCTTATATCGAACATTAAGCAAACCACACTAATAATATTATACAAAACATTATATGATCCCATGGTTTAATACGGCAGCGCATCGTTTGGTCTATTTTCTAGGACGTTTAGGTTCAAGGAATGGCCTAACGCTTATCCTAGCTGTCTGCCTATATTTTGGCTGTGGGGCTGAAGAACTGGATGCCGGGACAGCACGAATAGGAATAGCGGGAATAGGGGTGGTAGTGTCTAGTGGAGTTGGTGCCACATCATCCTTACTAAACTCGGGATTTGAATTTTCTAATTCATTAGCCTTTCGTTTTTTTCCTAGTTCGAACTCGTCTTTTGTAATTTCCTGTATTTCTTCCTCGGGTTCACTTTCCTCCTCGGGTTCACTTTCCTCCTCGGGTTCACTTTCCTCCTCGGGTTCACTTTCCGGGTTCTCTATAGTCGGTTCATCCGGAATTTGTGAGTCTTCCCCAAAGATATTATTTTCGTCATCGGATAGGTTAATGACTGGAACACCATCTGAAGATTCTGGTTCGGAGTCGCTGAATGTGATAACAAGTTTTGAGCCCGACATCTATCATACAACAACTAACCCATTAGTACTACATAATATTTACATATAAATTTTAACCAACAATGATAAGCAATGGTTTTTAAATCAGACCCGGTCAAAGTCCAGACTTACTAATGTATCCTAACGACTTATCGGTTAGACACACTAATGCAAACCTGGTTCGCTAAGACCACCGCTCTGATACCACATGTCATAACCCGTCCTTAACCATAAGAACGTGTTAGATAACGTATGATTTCATTGCGAGGTATTGACCTCTATATGCGACATTTTTAAAAGAGAAACTGCATATATTATACATTACAAACCATAACCATTATTTTTGTTACAAGCTTTAGACAATAAAAAGATGATTATCGTTTAGCGATAATCTTCGACTTACAAACTTTACATATAATGATAACAACACGATTTCGAGCATATTTTACAACACAAATCCTTGGGTATGCAGTTTTATTTTTGACACAAATATGCGTACGCAAGATCCTGCTCAAATTCAACATAATGCAGCGGAAGCTTTAGTAATCACCTGAGAATAGACATGTTTTAAAAGGTCAACATAAAGTTGGTGAGATATAGGTTTAATGCCGGCAGCAATATATATATATAGACCACAAGATTTCGTATATAAACAGTTTAATAAAAATATTCTAAGTGGTTGAGCACTTGGTAACCATACTTAACATTTAATCACGTCGCATATTCCCTTTATTATGAAATCTTACTACACCGTACCAAGTGTAGTCACGAAACGAAGTACTGTGCAACCGTTGAATACTGGTCGTCCAGTCCGGTTGGGGTTGTCAGGCCCGATAGATCTATCAACAGGATTCGCGTTTACAATACCGCTGTAAATAACAGTTACCAAGCTACAGGGAAGTATGCCAGTGGTACAACTCAACGTAGAATATATTTTTCAGTTACTTGTGTCCATAACGTAAAACATAAAATACATGTATTCTCATCCCGAAATATTTAGAGTTTAAAAGTGGGACTATATACTCACTTTCGTCTTGAAGATATATATATATAATTTGACTTGGTCTCCGGTTGATATCACGAACCTATCCATATATAATATATCAATACCTTTTCTTTTTAAACAAACGTCACATATATATACTTGTTATACTTTTAATACTTTGAATAATTCCTTAGTCCGTAGTTAGCAGTTCGTTGTTAGTAATTCAATTTTAATGGTTCATTTTTAGATGTTTAATATACCCGCAATGAAATAAATAAAACCCCCAACGAAATAAATAAAACCCCATCGTATATGTATTGGTCGAGATTAATCTTGACCCATGGTACCGGTGTTGTCAAATGACGTGTTGCGTACATAAAGTACCGGTGTTGTCAAATGACGTGTTGCGTACAATCATGGGATCTTATGATTAATCTTCTCGTGTTGTTTACGGGTGATCCTGAACCATATAAAATTGAATTATAAGTACATATATATAAAATATCATGTTAACTTAAAAAGATGTGATTTATTTAATTTTTTCCCAATTATTTTCGTGGCTAAACTAGTCTTGGATATCCGATTTTGTTTCGGTCATAGTTTCTTCGTTACAACTCCGTTTTCGTTGATTCAACTTGCCATCTCCTTGGATCGAGTCCCTCTTTAAGACTATGAACTGTAAATACCTTAGTTTGTATTCAAAATCACACGGCATAGGTCAAACTTTAGTGAAACTTATGAAGTTAATCATTTTCCATCATGTAAACAACCTCAAATGATTATTTTTTCTAAAAATACTTATACTTTGAGTTAAATCATGAAATTTTTATGTGTTATCATATTCATAGTAAAAATCATTTTTCCAGAAAATAAACTTCCAATTCAAAGTTTAAGATGGTTTTTAATTATCCAACCCAAAACAGCCCCCGGTTGCACTCCGACGTCGTAAATTCAGTTTTTAAGGTGTTCTTTGAAAAACCAAGTTATACCTTGTTAAGTTAGCATATAATTAAGATATGTTACAGGTCTTGAAGTATTTTAAAAGTTAAGTTAGAAGGATCTATTTAGTTTGCGAACAAGTTTGAAATCATTCAAACTATGTTCTAGTTTATAAACTCTTATATATATAGCTTTAAATATATGAATTGAAAAAGAGTTGAAGTAGAGTTTTTACCTCAAGTTTAAAATGTAAAGTTGCTGGAAAGAAGTAGTAAAATAAAAGTTGAGAGAGTTCTTGCAAGTGTGTGTGAAAATTGGAAGTAAAATTTGGAAAATGAATGTGTAAAAATGAGTTAGAAATGGTGCTTATTTATAGGCTTGAAAATTTGGTTTTTAGTGAAAATATCTAAGATAAGTTAAAATTTATTATGTCATGAATGACATATTATTCCAATAATTGAAGATTTCTATTGGTATATACCAATAGTAAATACTTCTAGAAGCTGTGTATAGTACCCTAGATATACGTATAGGATTATTGAGGAAACGGAACGAGAATTCAAATATAACTATCTTTTGTAAATATACTTATATTGTTTTATGTATAAAAGCCCTTTAAAAATGATTAAATACATTACTTATACGATATATGTATAAACATTATAAATCATCAGTATTTATGTCAAATAACGTTACGTAGGTTATTGTTTTGAAAACTTAAGTTAGTAGTTTCAAAATATACTTATGACTTTTTGTTATTAATACAAAATGAGATATTAAAACATCCTTAGATCATGTTAAATATGTATGTATAATTATCATATATTGTATAGTTCGTGATATCATCGGTCAAACGTTGTGTAAAACTCTTTTCAAAAACATAAGTCTCAACAATTTGGATTGCTTATCATGTTGGTAAGGTTTAATTTATGTAAATATTAATCTCATAAGTATAGAACGATCGGAAAAGTGCGGGTCATTACATTTAATAATGTAACTAATACTTATATTAATCATTAATGTTAGTAATAGTAATAATGAAAGTGATAATAATATTACTATTACTATAACATCTATATTTTAACTTGTTAATAGTATATTATTAACTATGTAGTATTGATTAATCATATATTATAATAACTTTTATTGATTGTTTATTATTTAAAACCTATATTATTTGCACATAGAAATCATATATATTTATATATAAATTCATTTTAAATTATTCTTAATTATTTTGTATCTTATTTTACTTATTTAATTCTAATGTTTAAATTATATTATATAATTTTTAAATTAATATACATATACATACATTTACATATACATATTTATTTACAAACAATTGTTCATGAATCGTCGGGAATGGTTAAAAGGGCAAATGCATTCATGTAACTGTTCTAAAATTTTCAAGACTCAACCTTACATACTTTGCTTAACGTATCGAAATCGTATAAAGTTTAAGTTTAAATTCGGTCGGAAATTGCCGGGTCGTCACAGTACCTACCCGTTAAAGAAATTTCATCCCCAAATTTGAGTGATGTGGTCATGGCTAACAATAAAAATGTTTTCATGACGAATATGAGTTAAAAATTAGAGTTTTATCATCACTGAATAATATAGATAAAACGATTTGATTACGCGAAGAGTATAAATGAAGCTATCACAAAAGAGTGAAATGAATAAATAAAGTTTCGTCTTAACTTTTGACGTTGTCTTGGTTGAATTCCGGAATTCAAGGGATTTAAAGAAAATCTTCAAAATCTAAAAGATTTGATTTTTCGGCGAGTAAGGAAATTAAGATCTCTATAATTAAATATGGTGATCTGCCTCGATTACTCTGTCTGATATTTCCATTATAAATTAAACTTTTTCCGTTCCATTATTCTCACCAATCCTATACTTTCTTTCTTAGTTCATACATCCAAAAGATTGTGAAAATGCTTAATCCATTTCTAATCCTTGATATTTTTCTAATTATCATTTCTGTCATCCCTCTTTTCAATCTTTCCAACAGAAAAATCTGTTTACTTCTACTATTACCTTGGGGTGATACTATTCTTAATTCTACAGTGTCCTTATATTACTATTCATATTAATATCCACAGTTTGTAACCTCCGTGTTGCTATTTGGCTTTATATTTTCTCTTATATTTTGGAGCTCTTTGCCTTTTTATTCTCCTCTCGACCTCTAGTAAAGCGAGTAATGGTTCAGAATTTATAAGTATGGAACTTCGAATGAACTTAATGTTCTAAACAAGAAAGAACGTAATAGCACGATTTGATTTGTCAAATTACCAGAATCACTGAGAATAGAAATATCAAGAATATATTTTCTTGATATGTTCAGAAGTTAATCAGAATGAAAGAGTTATGTAACATGACACATGATGATGGTATAATCTGTGAATCATCATGTTCCATTTAGAAACTCAGCATGACTTACTGTATTATAATTACGTTGATCAAGTGTCATTATATTATACTAACTCATGCATCAGTTCCCAACATTACTTCAATAACATTCATATTTTAAGCTCGAAAGTTTACAGAATATAGAAACTACCAGTTTCTATATGATGTAACACTGATATCATGAAGAGATTAATGATTTCAGATAAAAATAGTTATGAAAATATCTTCAGAAATATGGAGGATATTTATATTGAAAGATACGATGATATCTTGGAATTTCTAATATCGAAGGATGGTGAAGAAAATTTGTCCGCAAGAGTTTGGAGTCAGAAGCAAGGGATTCGTTAATGACGTCAGCAGTTACTGAATCATTTGGATTCTTTGAAGGCAGGTTTAGTCCTTGTTATTTGTCCATAGCCTCCTTCATACTTTGCTCAATCCGTTTTCCAATTTCAAACTTTTGACTGTTACGGTTGTCTATAGTTTTTGCTGCTTCATTCAGCCTTTTCAACATTTAGAGTATTGATTCGCAGACTAGGTGCTTTTCAGAATTTCAGAATGGAAGATCATAATTCAAAGAGATAGATGTTATATGTATTCATATAAGTATTGATGTAGTAACATTGCGAGATTAAAAATACTGATTGTTGATTCTCGGTAATTGGTATGGCAATTCTCGTTACAAGATGTGGATGAGTATATGATAGGGTTTCAATGAATATAATGATTTTTCGGAAAGTTAAAGATCAATAAAATTGTTGGTAAGTTTACTGCTAATGTGGTAGAATATAAACGGTTCCCTGATAACGATGACGAAAAGCAAACTTACATATCAAGGTTATAATAAAGCTAATCGGAATGAAAATCGAAGTTGATTTGCTGGATCTGTGACAAAATTGGCTAATTTGAAAAAGAACTGCAATGTTATTTTCGGTAATAACAATGCCAAAAGAGCTAGCACAGATATGTGTTAAACGTTTGCTCAGGTTCCGAGAATTTTTCAGGTGCATAACTATATGCATCAATATTTTCTTCCGTAGATGAAGTGCGGTGGGTTCATCCTCTCGATTGAGGTGTTTTCAAGAATCATGAAAGGTTTGAATGCAGATTGTAATCGTTAAGATACAAACGAGTTTTAAGATGAAATCAAGTGGCAAACTTAAAGAATTGTTTAGTTTCATATGTTATAATCAATATTTTAATTCATTTTAATTGTCCAATGTCGGCAGTCCACAGTTGATAGTCCACAGTTAACAATCCAATAATTCATATATAGCTTAATATATAATATTCGAATTAATTAATACGTATCGTGACCCGTGTACATGTCTCAGACTCGATCACAACTCAAACTATATATATTATTGTAGAATCAACCTCAACCCTGTATAGCTAACTCCAACGTTACTGCATATAGAGTGTCTATGGTAATTCTAAATAATATATATAGATGCGTCGATATGATATGTCAAAACCTTGTATACGTGTCCCGATATTTATAGTGCATAAAATAAATAACAGAAATTAAATGGCGATAAATAAAATTGCGAGAATTAAAATTGCGATAAATAAAATGCGATAAATAAATTGCGATAAATAAATTGCGATAAATAAAAGGTAATACGGAATTAACAGTTAGCTAGGAACAGTTAGCGTGGATTCTTAACAAAATTTCTCAAAGTTAATTTATTTGTTTCTAACAAATTTTATTTTATCCAATGTTTTCTTCACTATGCCACTTGTTGGATTATGATAAGTCAACCCAAATATGAAATTGAATAAAAATGGTTATTCTGCGGTGAACGGATTCGTATCTCTGTAGATGTAAGTAGGATAGTAAATAACCGTTGAATCAGATTCGAAGAAGGTACAATGTAACTTATTAATGTGAAATCTAAATATTCCTCGGGTATTACCTACCCGTTAAAATATTTTCACCATTAACAGTTTGTACAAAAGAATTTTTAATTACAATCTTTATGAAAACATATATACATATATATTTTCTTCAGATGTAATTATGGATTTAATAAGTTAATATGATATTAAACTCATTTAATTTACCGTTAGAACTAGAATACATAATCTCTAAAATATTAGAAATTACATAATCGCCAGGAAGAACGAAGAGAACTGATGTGGAACGATTCGTAGAATGATGATTATGCTCGAGGTACACCTTGTATTAGAAAAATATCTTACTGTAAATAAGAAAGATTTCTTGAGGTTGGATGATCACTCTACAAGATTGGAAGTAAGCTAGCAAACTTGGAAGTATTCTTGATTTTATGAAACTAGAACTTGTAGAATTTATGAAGAACACTTAGAACTTGAAGATAGAACTTGAGAGAGATCAATTAGATGAAGAAAATTGAAGAATGAAAGTGTTTGTAGGTGTTTTTGGTCGTTGGTGTATGGATTAGATATAAAGGATATGTAATTTTGTTTTCATGTAAATAAGTCATGAATGATTACTCATATTTTTGTAATTTTATGAGATATTTCATGCTAGTTGCCAAATGATGATTCCCAAATATGTTAGGTGACTCACATGGGCTGCTAAGAGCTGATCATTGGAGTGTATATAGCAATAGTACATACATCTAAAAGCTGTGTATTGTACGAGTACGAATACGGGTGCATACGAGTAGAATTGTTGATGAAACTGAACGAGGATGTAATTGTAAGCATTTTTGTTAAGTAGAAGTATTTTGATAAGTGTATTTAAGTCTTTAAAAAGTGTATGAATACATATTAAAACACTACATGTATATACATTTTAACTGAGTCGTTAAGTAATCGTTAGTCGTTACATGTAAGTGTTGTTTTGAAACCTTTAGGTTAACGATCTTGTTAAATGTTGTTAACTCAATGTTTATAATATCAAATAAGATTTTAAATTATTATATTATCATGATATTATGATGTACAAATATCTCTTAATATGATATATATATATATATACATTAAATGTCGTTACAACGATAATAGTTACATATATGTCTCGTTTCAAAATCATTAAGTTAGTAGTCTTGTTTTTACATATGTAGTTCATTATTAATATACTTAATGATATGTTTACTTATCATAATATCATGTTAACTATATATATAACCATATATATGTCATCATATAGTTTTTACAAGTTTTAACGTTCGTGAATCACTGGTCAACTTGGGTGGTCAATTGTCTATATGAAACCTATTTCAATTAATCAAGTCTTAACAAGTTTGATTGCTTAATATGTTGGAAACACTTAATCATGTAAATAACAATTTCATTTAATATATATATAAACATGGAAAAGTTCGGGTCACTACACCAGGAGTCTGATCAGACCCTGAAAAACAGAAACAAGTGCTCCGGTGGGTTTCTTGGTGTTCGATGCTCATTACGGTTCTCATCCTTGATGCGTATAAGCCTCAAGTGTACAACTCTTTGATGTTTTAGCATCATTATGACCAAGTTTTAACCATCAACACACAACTAAAAGTAAAAGCTAACTTTCTATAAGTTGTGAACATCAAAGTTGTCTCTTTATTGTATAAACACAATAATAACTTAGATCTCAAGTGTTAAGAAACCCTAAGCTAGAAAGCTTGGATTTTTACAAGATTAATGAGACCATAAGCTAGAAAGCTAATATCTAGTAAAAGTAATGAGATCATAAGCTAAAAAGCTTACATCTAAACAAAATAATGAAACCCTAAGCTAGAAAGCTGGGATCTTTAATGTTCTTGAAGATCTTTAAAGCAAAAGATCTTCAAGTTTCATGAAGATCATAAACACAAGTTTTGATCTTTTAACAAAATAAAGTGATCTTAAGCTATAAAACTTAGATCCAACAAGGTAATGAAGATTCAAAGCTAAAAAGCTTGAATCCTTCATGTTCTTGAAGATTTCAAATCAAAGTTTTAATCTACAAGATGTAACAAGATCAAAAAGTTAGAAAGCTTGATCCTTTGATGATGATGATGATGATGATGATGATGATGTCGATTTAAGGAAGAAAAAAGAAGAAGAAATAAAATTCAAGAACTTACAATTTCTTAAGCTTTTAGTGTGAGAATGACTAGAGAGAATTAGAGAGAAAGTGTGTGTGAAATGAGAATGAAATGAAGTGTAAAATGAAGAAGCAAGTTTGAATTTATAGTGGTGGTGGGGGTAGTCGTGGCCGACGATTTTGGGGGACAAGGGGGGAACCATTTTGCTTTTGCATGGTGGTGGTATAAAGGTGGTGCTTGTATGTTGGGATCCCATGCAACATGGTGTAGTAATGGCACACAAATATGCTAGTATGTTGGCTCATCTTAATGGGTTTTTATCTTACATATTAATGGGTCATAAATCCATTAAAATTGGGCTAACTTAAAAGTCCATTAGCTAGAGTAGGGTGAGCCTAAGTCCATTAAGGTAAAAAGTACATTAAGACTAACTAGTGCATTAGTAAAACACTAAACGTAATTAAGCAACCAACAAGCCAAGTAATTGTCATTAGAAAATAACAATTAGTTTTAAGTAGTCATAATACTCCAATTATGACAAAAGTTTAACGTGTACGAAGTACATAGTTCGTTCTAAATGACAAGTGACACTAACGGTCATAAAAGCATTCGAGGATCAAGTTAAGTGATTAAGCACTTAATAACACGTTTTAAAATATTAACTAAAGTAATTAACATGAATTAAGATCTCAGAATATAATATAGCTCAGTACGCACAAATACGCAGTTTCGTGAAAATAAATATAAGTCGAAAAAGTCGGGTCGTTACACTAAACTCATTCCATACCTCATCTGGACTAGATATCAATGTAGAAAAATCGCAACTGTTTAGCATTGGAGTCTCAAATGCCGAAATAGATACTCTCGTGATAGAAGCAGGTTGCAAGAGAGGTTATTTTCCATTTCAATATTTGGGATTCCCACTAGGTTCGAACTTGAATTTAATTGGGACTTGGAAACCTATTATCGAGAAGTTCAAGAAAAAGCTTTTGAGTTGGAAAGCTAATATGCTCTTGATAGGAGGTCGTCTCACTCTCGTGAAAGCGGTTTTGGGAAGTGTAGGTATTTATTATCTATCCTTATTTAAATGTCCTGAATCCGTTTTGAATGAACTTGAATCTATTCGAGCCGGTTTTTTTTGGGGATCCTCGGGAGACTAAAAAAATGCATTGGGTGAATTGGAATGCTTCTTTAGCTTCACTCGATCCATGTAGTTGATACAGGTGTTTTTGATTTAAAGCCTAAACAAAAGGGTTTATGGGCGAATATCCTTAAACTGTATGATAACGTTCAGTCGAAAGGAATTATTCCACGTAGCTCATTACACCGAAAAATTGGTAATGGAAACCTCACACACTTCTGGCTTTACAACTGGTCTGGAGGTGGTAGCCTGGCTTTTCGTTTCGCTCGGTTATTTCATCTTGACATCAACCCTCAATGTAAAGTGTCTGAAAAATGGAACAATAATTCATGGAATTGGTCTTGGAACCGAGAGTATATTGGGAGCCGTAATAATCAGATGCTAGAGATCATGATCAGGGAGTCAGGATCCATTCATCTTTCAGGCCAAGATGATACTTGGTCATGGAAGTTAGTTGGGGATGAACCATATTCAGTAGCGAAGACCCGTAAGTTCATCGATGACGTTATTCTTCCAACGGCTTCAAGTGCAACAAGATGGTATGTTTACATTCCTCGCAAAGTTAACATTTTTTTGTGGAGACTTGCGTTAGACATGTTACCTACAAGGCTCAAACTTTCGCAAAAAGGATTGGAGATTCAACAAATTGGTTGCGTGTTTTGTAACTTTGGCATAGAATCCGTGTCTCATGTATTTTTCCAATGTCCGGGGGCAACTGATCTTTAGAAACGAATCGAGATTTGGCTCGAGTTGGATCGTCCCATTCCTACTTTTGTATCGTGGCAGGAACAAAGCTCATGGTTGGATAATTTGATAGTTGATGCGGAATCAAAGAAGAAAATTTTGGTGATTTTTGCGACCACTCTTTGGACTTTATGGAAGCTTCGAAACAGTGTTGTTTTTGGGCCTTCTCCTATTCGGAAAAACGGGCTCTTTGACTTTATTCGTGATATTTCTTTTAGTTGGTATTGTAATAGAGGTCGTAAAAATGTTAATTGGAACATGTGGCTTCAAAAGCCGGTGTAAATTTTGTATTCTTTTCCTCATAGCTCCTTGCTACTGGTTTTCAATAAAATCTTGCTGTTCGAAAAAAAAAATTATATTCAAAAACATAACTCATGTATTGGATGATACGATTGAAATTTTTTTTGGAAAAAATGCCAGAACCTTCTGATATCTGATAGAAGTAAAAAAGAAACATGGTAGGTGGGAAAGCATAGTTAAAGACGAAAATATCCCTGGGAATAAAAAACAGAAAAAGACTCGAACCTAGGATCACCAGCTTAACTATCAGACTTTAGCCAACCAAGCTACACAGCGCTACTAATACAGTCGCTATTAATTATTATATATTCACTAAAACAGTTTGTAATTAAAGCAATTAAAAAAATCGAGTGAACAGTAACGCCTTGGTTCTAAATGATATATACAAGTGTTAGCTTTGTCGCGCGGTGCAGCTACGCGTTAAAAAAAAGCCGCTGCAAAGATTCGAACTTACGACATAGAGGTAAGCATTATAAAATGCTAACCACCCAACCATATATGTATTTGTTATGTTAACTGAAAACCATTTATAATTATTTACTCAAACAAAAGTGTTAAAAAGTCAAAAATTCCACAACTATTTTACCCATCAATTAAAATGTTATTACACCCTTGGACAAATTGAACAGTAACGATTGGAATTTTCTCTTTAAATATATTAATATTATATATATATATATATATATATATATATATATATATATATATATATATATATATATATATATATATATATATATATATATATATGAGTTGTAATCACTTGAATCCAATAATTTGCTTGAAAATCAAATGACCAATCAGAGCGCGACATGTGGCGCGACAATCACATGTGATTGAAAAAAAAATTCAAAAATTTTTTTTTTTTAATTTTTAAAATAAATTTTTTTTTTGAAAAAAAAAATTAATTTTTTTTTAAATTTAGCATTTCAATTCTAATCACATGTGATTGTAAAACCCAATCACATGTGATTGTAAAATCTAATCACATGTGATTCTACATGTCAAATCCAGTCACATGTGATTGAAAAAAAAATGCAAATTTTTTTTTTTTCAAAAAAATAATTTCAACCGAAAACAGACTTTAATTGAGTGATTTGATCAAGTTTGTTAGCGTTTCGTGACCATATATTCAAAATTTCAGACTTTAATTCGGTGATTTGATCAATTTTTGATCAAAAACTTGGTGTTTAAATGTTTTAACACAAATTTACTGAAATTTGTCATTTAACTAAAAAAAAAAAAATCAATCACTTGTGATTGGATTTCACATGCAGAATCACATGTGATTGGGTTTTACAATCACATGTGATTGGCATTCAGAATCACATGTGATTTACTGCATGTCAAATCCAATCACATGTGATTGAAAAAAAAAATTTGCTAAAATTTTTTTTTCGAAACAAAAAAAAAAATTTTTTTTTTTTGAAAAAAAAAGTTTTTAATTTTTTTTCAATCACATGTGATTATCGTGCCACGTGTCGCAATCTGATTGGTTCCTTGGATCTCAACTTAAAAGTTGGTCTCATTTGAATATTTCTCATATATATATATATATATATATATATATATACATATATATATATAATGAACTAAAAGTACAAAAACTACTCGGAAACCTAGCCACAAATTTTGCAGCCTCAAAGCTTAATGTAAAATCAAGATTAATCCATACTTTATTTAGCTGCGTAAGATCATAAATACCAATATTATATTTCCGGGGTTCTCTCATATACAGTTATAAGAGTACATTCTAACGGATATTCAATTGTAATAAGCATATCAAAATTTCGATAACAGATACACATACACATACTTATACGAAAAAGTTTGGTTAATTGCTACCAACTAATTTTTAAAAAATTGTGCAACTCTAACACCTATTATTAAAACTCAAAATCTTTAACCATGATCATTAATAGTGTAAGCACCATACATACCTGGAAGGTAACGAATTGATCCCGACTTAATACGCGCTCAGGTTAACTTTATGATTGATCAAACATCTAAATAATTTATTTTTACATATACTATGTGTGAGAGTGACTTTTTTGGGTAATAAGAGTATAATATAGGCTATCTCTAAATTCAGGCATGTCCCTGGGCTAGTCCAAGGTGGGTAATGAACAGAGCCCAGTTGTTTTGAAGGCTCATTTCTTACGTGTTCCTTATACAATCAAAAAGTTACTGCCCACTAATTCACTAAATTGATTTTGGCCCAATTCAGTTTATGAAATTTTTTCGTGCTTCGTTGCATCTTTTGGGCAGGATCAATTGGGAAGTAACCAATCGGGGGGAAGCGGGGAAAACAATCTAAATCCAAAATCTAAACCGTTCGTGTTAAAAACTCAATCTAAATCCAAAATCTAAACCCTAAATCTAAACCCTAAACCCTAAATTTCTAAACCCTAATATCTAAACCCTATAAACCCTAATATCTAAACCCCAATAGCTAAAACCTCAATATACGCTCGAAAAACACGATAATTGTTATATATTACTTCTTCGAGCGTTTTCCCGCCAAAATAAAAACATTCATCACAAAGTGTCTCTACTAAATGTTCATATTTTCATCTCATCTATAATGTTCGTGAACAAAGTTTTTTCAAAAAACGAAAAAAAATAAAATTTGCTTCCCCCCGATTAGTTACTTCCCTCTTGATCCTACCACTATATATATATATATATATATATATATATATATATATATATATATATATATATATATATATATATATATATGGAAGGACCCGTTCATATACATTATAAACGATTCACAATAGTTGATTACATTGCGAGGTATTTGACCTCTATATGATACATTTTACAAACATTGCATTTGTTTTTAAAAGACAAACTTTCTTTACATCGAAAATTGACAGGCATGCATACCATTTCATAATATCCACTATCCAACTATAAATTGATTAATAATAATCTTTGATGAACTCAATGACTCGAATGCAACGTTCTTCGAAATATGCTATGAAAGACTCCAAGTAATATCTTTAAAATGAGCAAATGCACAGCGGAAGATTTCTTTAACACCTGAGAATAAACATGCTTTAAAGTGTCAACCAAAAGGTTGGTGAGTTCATTAGTTTATCATAATCATTTATTTCCATCATTTTAATAGACCACAAGAATTTCATTTCCAGTTCTCATAAATATACGTCCCATGCATAGAGACAAAAATAATCATTCATATGGTGAACACCTGGTAACCGACATTAACTAGATACATATAAGAATATCCCCTATCATTCCGGGATCCTCCTTCGGACATGATATAAATTTCGAAGTACTAAAGCATCCGGTACTTTGGATGGGGTTTGTTAGGCCCAATAGATCTATCTTTAGAGTTCGCGTCAATTAGGGTGTCTGTTCCCTAATTCTTAGATTACCAGACTTAATAAAAAGGGGCATATTCGATTTCGATCATTCAACCATATAATGTAGTTTTGATTACTTGTGTCTATTTCGTAAAACATTTATAAAAATTGCGCATGTATTCTCAGCCCAAAAATATAAAGAGTAAAAGGGATTCAAATGAAACTCACCATACTGTATTTTGCAGTAAAAATACATATAACATCATTGAACAAGTGTAGGGTTGGCCTCGGATTCACGAACCTATAGTAATTATATATATTTATGTATTTGTCAATATTTGTCTAATAAACTAGGCCAAGTCATAGTGTTCCACAATCCCAATGCTCGAGACTAATGTGCAAAAGTCAAAGGTTAAAGTAAAAACGAGGTCGCATGCAAAAATATAATAACTTATACAAAAATGATTTTTCGGTCAAACATGACTAAACGGCCACTTCAGCGATTTTTAGAAAAATTATCGGAACTCCGATTGATAAACGGCCAAAGATAAAAGTTACACATTACCAAAAAAGATTAAGCATAAATTTTTACAGAAGTAAACTAAACCTAGACAACTCGTAGTTGCCAACGCGGTTTCTGTGTTTCAAAGTTAATTTTTCAGCTTTAATAAATTTACAAAAGTGACCGAGTAGCCTACTTTGGAGATTTTTAGAAAATTCCTCGAAACTCGGATTGACAAACGGTCAAAGCCTTCAAATTCTCGTTACCACAAAGATATAACATGATTTTTGGCAAAAGTAAACACACATCAGGCCGACCATGACAACTGATACAAAACTGACATTTTTAATAAAAAAAGTTTCAGCTCTTTTTAGAATTTTAAAATGTGACCAAACAGTCAACTTTGACGATTTTTAGAAAAATCGTCAAGACTCGAATTGACAAACGGCCAGAGTCGTTTGTTAGACCTTACAGCAAAGAATTCAGTGGTATTTTTGTTTTAATCTAAAACAACGCAGGTCAGCGAGAATTTCAGTTTCCGTATCGACGTTTCATCAAAATTTACAAAACTTCTTTTATCCATAACTTGACAACCGTTCAACGAAACGATTTGATATCTAAATGAAAAGTTCTTAATTTTTCGCTAGCTTTCCAAAGACATGCATATTTTATACCTTATTTTATCCCTAGTATAACAACCTTTAAGATTCAACATAACTTATCTAAGGGCAATATCAAATATACAAGCATGCACAATCCTATATTTTCGAGCACTAGTCAGGGATACACTATTAGTAAATAAAAGTTAAGTTATGAGTGCTCACGTATCAATATTGAGATTCAATACTGTAGGAAAGGTACGTAGACGCGACGGAGACGATAACTACCAATTTGACCTCAAGGGCATACCCATGAACCATACCCATCACCTCCATAGCCATAACCCATAATTTCCTTAGCCCTATCCTACTCATAAAACTTGTCTTGAAATGACCCGCTCATGACCTCGTCGTAATATTTTATGTATAAATACTACTAATAATAATACTCCTAACTATAATATTAACCTTATTAATAATAATAATAATAATAATAATAATAATAATAATAATAATAATAATAATAATAATAATAATAATAATAATAATAATAATGCAGAAGAGAATATGAGTATGTTTGTGTGTGCTTAAAAATTTGATTATCCTTCCATTTATAGAACCATTTCAAGTTGTACTAGATTATAATATTAAAATAATATAATATATTAATATATTAATATAATAATTAAATAAAATAAAAATAAAAAAACGTGTGTACTAGTTTGGAAAAAGTGATGACCCGTGATTTAAAAAGTTACGTACCATTGAATTTTGTTTTTTTTTTTTTAATAATATTATATATAAATATATATTTAATTCATATGATTAATTATATATTATATTATATTCACGTTCATGGTAAAAATATAATTTTTACAAAAATGACACGGTCGTGGTCTCACGACTCATGTACCACTTTCGGTTTTTCGATCGCACTTTCGTACGTTTAGAAAATTAGCCTTTTACGTTATGTGACGTGTACCTTTAATAATAATTTGACTTATTCCTCAATAATTTACCTTATAAAAAATGTAACTTATAAAATTGAGCGTTGTGGTCATTTCTTTCTATAAATCAAAGTCTCGTTGTTTTGTCAAAATATTTTATTTTAAATTAAACGTTTTGTGACATGTACCTTTATTAATAACTAGACTTAAATTAATTAAAAACTATCCCACTCAGAGTGTAACTTAATCTTTTGGGTGTTTTGGCCATTTATTTTCATAACTCATACTCTCGTTACTTATCGAAGTATATTTAATAACATTAACTTAAATCAAAACGTCTTTTGACTAAATTAAAATATATTTATAATATATAGGTTTGAAATATTTTAATAAAATATTTAGGTTTTAATTATATTTCAAAGTATATTTGAAGATCGTTTATAATATTATATCCTATAACGTTTATAAAAAAAATATATATAATTCCCTTATGCGTCAACGTTTAGTTTACATTCCTTAAACTTTCTAAATAATATAACTTAATATAACATATCAAATGGGTTTATCTAGTCAACGAATCTTATCCCAATTATTCCTTCTATATGATAAATCGAGTATTATGAAATTCGATTCTCCACTAACTTTTGTCTAACTCCCAATAAGTGATACTTTGTTCTTACTTGTAAATCACTTTACCATTTATTCCGAATACCGTTAAAAAAAATAAGGGTTTCCTAATTCAAAGTGGACCTCAAAACAGAGACTCATAATCATAGTTCAATGTATCCGATAATTCAATCATTTGATATTATCTTTTAATCTCGTTGATAAACTTACATCGAACAAATACGTTTATGTAACGTATTATTCATTCAATACCTTGATATCATTTTCAAGTTCACTAAATAGATCTCATAGCTTATTTTCATATCAACTAATCCGTTCAATGTTTTATTAATATATCTCAATTTAATAAGCACACATGTATATGCATATATATTTATTTACACATACTTGTTCGTGAATCGTTAGGCATGGTCAAAGAGTATTTGATTAAATGAATATAGTTTCAAAACTTTTGGGACTCAACATTACAGATTTTGCTTATCGTGTCGGATATATATAAAGATTAAAGTTTAAATTTGTTCGGAAATTTCCGGGTCATCACATTACCTACCCGTTAAAAGAAATTTCGTCCCGAAATTTGATAGAGATTGTCATGGCTAACAGTAAGAGTGTTTTCATGACGTATATGAACTGATAATTAGAGTTTTATCATCATTGATTAATATAGATAAAATGATTTGTTTTTGTGAAGCGCACGAATGAAGCTATCACTTAAGAGTGAAAATGAATAAAAGTAAGTTTGACTTAACCGGTGTCGTAGTCAAGATTGATTTCCGAAATTTAAGGAATTTAAAAGAAATCTTCAATTTAGATTTGATCCTTCGGTAATTAAGGAGATTCAGATCTTCTTTGATTAAACGCAATAATCTGCTTCGATTGCTCTGTCGAAAATTTTCCTATAAATACACCCTCTCCATTTCCTTACAACTCACACCTTCTATTCTTTCTTTCTCAATTCCTACTTTAAAGTATTCGTTAATATGCTCCATCCCATCCTGATCCTTGATATCCTCTTAACTTGCATATCTGTCATTCTTCTTTTTAATCTGCCACCAGAAGAATCTATTTACTTCTACTATACTCTTGGGTTTATAGTGTTTCTAGTTCTCCCATGTCTTTACATTGCTATATGCATCGATATATACGGGTTGTAATTTCCGGGTTGTTGTTAAATTTTACACCTTCCCTTATATTTCGATGTCCCTGCTTCTGTCTTCTATAGTCATCGTCATCCATAGTTAATGCTCTCTTTTATTTGCTGCGGTTTATACCCCGAATTTCTATTTCGGAGCTTTGTCCTTTCGTTTCTTCTTCTTGCGATTAAATAGCTCTCGTAATGGTCTGGAATTCGTATGTATGGATTTCAGAAGGAATATAGTAATTGTTCTAAGAAGGAAATGGTAATGGTAAAATATTGATTTGTTAAATTATCAGAATACCCTAAAAAAGACCGAATCATCAAGAAATATTTTCTTGATATATTTAGAGGTTAAATAGAATGTAAGAGTCGTGTAAATGACACATGATGACGGTATGTCCTGTGAATCATCACGTCCATTAGAAACTCAGCATGAATTACTGTGATATAATGACGTTGATCAAGTGTCATTATATTATACTAACTCATGCATCAGTTCCCATCACCACTTCAAAAACATTCATATTCAAACTTTTCAGAATTTAGAAACTAACACAGTTTCTTTTATGTTGCAGATATTACAGAGAGATAAATGATACTTGATAAGAATAGTTGTGAAAATATCTCCAAAGATATGGAGAATATGTATAATGGAAGATACGAAGATATCTTATAATATTTAAGATATGATGATGATGAAGAATATCTGTCTGTGAAGGTTTAGAATAAGAAGTAAGGTGTTTGCTAACGAGTTCAGCGGGCACTGATTTATTTGGATTCTTTGAAGGCAGATTTAGTCCTTGTGATTTGTCCACTGCTTCCTTCATACTTTGCCCAATTCGTTTTTCAGTACCAAATCTTTTATTTTTCTGAGCTTTACCAACTTACTATCTTTTATCATCAAACTTTTGACCGTTTAGATCATCTACCATGTTTATGTTTCCTCTGCATTTAATGCTATAATATCTGAATCACTGGTTATCAATCCGAGGTGGGTTCAGAAGAATTGTGTTTTGGATGATTAAATACTGGTGGTAATATGATGGAATATGAAAGGTTCCCCAGTAACAACAATGAATAGCAACGTATCTATCGGGTTTCAAAATAAGACTAGTCCGACTGAAAAGTCGAAGTTGACTTGTTGGAGCTGTGATAAATTTGGCTACATTAGAAAGGAATCGTGAAGTTGTTTTTGCTAATAACTGATAAAGAATTTGACGCGGGTACGTGTCAAACGATAACTTTGGTTTCGAGAGTTTTTCAGGTACAAAACTTCAGGTAATGTGTGGTTGGATCATCATCTCGATTGTTCATTATTTGAAGTGTCTTCAGGAATTTCGAAGGGTTTTAAATGCAGATTGTCATAGTCAATATCCAAATGATGAATTCGTCCTGACTCCCGAATGATTTTCATATTCATCTGAGTGTTACGATTAAAAGTGATGTTCTATCACAGTTTTGAAGTCAAAGTATAGCTTTGAAAAAAAAAGCAAGGATCTAAGAATAATGATTTCGGTTGTATCTCGAGTTGAATTCTGAAATTCCCAAAATCAGAATATGTAATTAGATTCGAATGAGTATGGTTGTTTTGATTTCTATAGAAGAATTTATATTGGTTTAGTTGATGATTATTGAATCAGAATTGAAGAATGTAACATATTAATTGTGATTTTATATATCTCTCGGGTATTACCTACCCGTTTAAAAAAATTTCACAAATAATATTTTGAACAAGAATTCTCATTACAATCTTTATGAAAATATATGTGGGTATATTTTCTTCAGATGTAGTACAGATTCAATGAGTTAATATCATACTAAGCTCATTTGATTTTCGGATTGAATTAGAAATGAATTTTCTCTAAAACATTAGAGATTACATAATCTTTGCGAAGTATTTCACTAATCTAATCAATGCTTCAATATTTATATGTATTTCCTTAGTGAATCATGCTGATGCTCATAGAACTCTTGCTAACTTCGCAAGATACGAATATTGTTTTCCCGTAAATTTCGGGTATATCGAAGATGAAAGTGTATAATCAAACATGTTATTGAATGATACACTTGATTTATTATGAACCGGAGTTCATTAGATTGAAACAGAGATTGTGGTTAACGATGATTAAGTTGTTAATGAAGGATGTACATCATAAGATATTAGTAATATGAATTTAAACGAGTAGTATCTACTCTTTTTCAATTCACACTTAATAGCTTAGTACAAAAAGATTTATTATAATTCCATAATTCATATATATAAAATATATAATAATTCTTCGGAAGGAATGAGTTAATACTATATAACTCGTTGATACAACATATTCGTTGTTGGTTGGTAACGATTTCCACAGTGATTCTTGAACTGATGGGATTTGTGATGTCATAGGTGTTGCTGATTCTGATGATGCTGACGTTACTGACTATACTGGTGATGCTAACGGTACTGTTGCTGCTGATGATACTTCCGGTAATTGCTAGTGATGCTTGTATAACAAGTAAATCGCGCACCATCCTTGTTAGGGTTTCGATTCTTCCTTGACTCATTTTGGTTCACTCATCTGATTTAGGGTTAGGGTGGAAATAGATAATCTCTAAGACTTTAGAGATTACATAATCGCCGTAGATTATTCCTCCGATGAAGTTATGAATCAATACTTCATCGTTTGTTGTTGTTGGTACTCCTTGGTATCTATGATGCGTGTGATGTTGATATCCGAGGTATAGATTATGATGTTGAGGCGTGTGATGCGAATGTGATTGTTGATGATGGTAATGGTACTGTTGGTGTTAATGATGATGATACCGTTGATGCCGGTGATGCTGCTGATGTCTAGAGTATTGAGGTTTGCGATGTTGATGTTACTGGCGGTACTGATTATGCTGCTGGTGCTACTGATGGTGTTTGTAATCCTTGCACCATAAGCTCCAAAGCCGTCACGCGTGCGCGAAGTTCGTTAACTTCTGCTAGTACACCGGGATGATTGTCGGTTGGGACGAGCGGATAAATAAAATCTAGGATTTGATGTAGGATATAATCGTGATGAGATACTCTGGAAATGAGAGAGAAAATGGTTTCACGAACAGGTTCGCCGGTAAGTGCTTCAGGTTCATCGCCAATAGGGCAATTTGGTGGATGGAAAGGATCACCTTCTTCTTGTCTCCAATAATTGAGGAGGCTACGAACCCATCAGATGAATTGGGGATGGCTGATTGGTTGATTCATTCTGGTGACGCTGATTCCGGAGCTTAGGTGAATATCCATGTCGGAATAGCTGTCGGAATAATTATCGGAATCTGAGGGACTCGAACTGGTTGAGGGATTCATCTCGTACGATCAGATGAAGGATTTTCGATAAGAAATAGATTATAGGATGTAGATTAGTACCCTGCAATACATAGTTTACATATGCATATATAATACTAAAATCCCATAAGTTACGGAGGAATCTACGGAAGCTGTCAGGCAAAGGTAACAACAACAGATACGCTAAGATATGAATTTATCTATACACTGTCTATGCAATGGAGGCAGTAAGACGTGTCTAGACTTTAAGGATGATAAGCAAATAATTTTCGACACTAAATGATTAGCAAAACTTTTGACATGCAGACACGGTCGAAGTCCAGACTCATTAATGCATCCTAACAACTACTAGTTAGACACACTAATGCAAGACCTGGTTCGCTAAGACCACCGCTCTGATACCAACTGAAAGGACCCGTTCATATACATTATAAACGATTCACAATAGTTGATTACATTGCGAGGTATTTAACCTCTATATGATACATTTTACAAACATTGCATTTGTTTTTAAAAGACAAACTTTCTTTACATCGAAAATTGACAGGCATGCATACCATTTCATAATATCCACTATCCAACTATAAATTGATTAATAATAATCTTTGATGAACTCAATGACTCGAATGCAACGTTCTTCGAAATATGCTATGAAAGACTCCAAGTAATATCTTTAAAATGAGCAAATGCACAGCGGAAGATTTCTTTAACACCTGAGAATAAACATGCTTTAAAGTGTCAACCAAAAGGTTGGTGAGTTCATTAGTTTATCATAATCATTTATTTCCATCATTTTAATAGACCACAAGAATTTCATTTCCAGTTCTCATAAATATACGTCCCATGCATAGAGACAAAAATAATCATTCATATGGTGAACACCTGGTAACCGACATTAACTAGATACATATAAGAATATCCCCTATCATTCCGGGATCCTCCTTCGGACATGATATAAATTTCGAAGTACTAAAGCATCCGGTACTTTGGATGGGGTTTGTTAGGCCCAATAGATCTATCTTTAGAGTTCGCGTCAATTAGGGTGTCTGTTCCCTAATTCTTAGATTACCAGACTTAATAAAAAGGGGCATATTCGATTTCGATCATTCAACCATATAATGTAGTTTTGATTACTTGTGTCTATTTCGTAAAACATTTATAAAAATTGCGCATGTATTCTCAGCCCAAAAATATAAAGAGTAAAAGGGATTCAAATGAAACTCACCATACTGTATTTTGTAGTAAAAATACATATAACATCATTGAACAAGTGTAGGGTTGGCCTCGGATTCACGAACCTATAGTAATTATATATATTTATGTATTTGTCAATATTTGTCTAATAAACTAGGCCAAGTCATAGTGTTCCACAATCCCAATGCTCGAGACTAATGTGCAAAAGTCAAAGGTTAAAGTAAAAACGAGGTCGCATGCAAAAATATAATAACTTATACAAAAATGATTTTTCGGTCAAACATGACTAAACGGCCACTTCAGCGATTTTTAGAAAAATTATCGGAACTCCGATTGATAAACGGCCAAAGATAAAAGTTACACATTACCAAAAAAGATTAAGCATAAATTTTTACAGAAGTAAACTAAACCTAGACAACTCGTAGTTGCCAACGCGGTTTCGGTGTTTCAAAGTTAATTTTTCAGCTTTAATAAATTTACAAAAGTGACCGAGTAGCCTACTTTGGAGATTTTTAGAAAATTCCTCGAAACTCGGATTGACAAACGGTCAAAGCCTTCAAATTCTCGTTACCACAAAGATATAACATGATTTTTGGCAAAAGTAAACACACATCAGGCCGACCATGACAACTGATACAAAACTGACATTTTTAATAAAAAAGTTTCAGCTCTTTTTAGAATTTTAAAATGTGACCAAACAGTCAACTTTGACGATTTTTAGAAAAATCGTCAAGACTCGAATTGACAAACGGCCAGAGTCGTTTGTTAGACCTTACAGCAAAGAATTCAGTGGTATTTTTGTTTTAATCTAAAACAACGCAGGTCAGCGAGAATTTCAGTTTCCGTATCGACGTTTCATCAAAATTTACAAAACTTCTTTTATCCATAACTTGACAACCGTTCAACGAAACGATTTGATATCTAAATGAAAAGTTCTTAATTTTTCGCTAGCTTTCCAAAGACATGCATATTTTATACCTTATTTTATCCCTAGTATAACAACCTTTAAGATTCAACATAACTTATCTAAGGGCAATATCAAATATACAAGCATGCACAATCCTATATTTTCGAGCACTAGTCAGGGATACACTATTAGTAAATAAAAGTTAAGTTATGAGTGCTCACGTATCAATATTGAGATTCAATACTGTAGGAAAGGTACGTAGACGCGACGGAGACGATAACTACCAATTTGACCTCAAGGGCATACCCATGAACCATACCCATCACCTCCATAGCCATAACCCATAATTTCCTTAGCCCTATCCTACTCATAAAACTTGTCTTGAAATGACCCGCTCATGACCTCGTCGTAATATTTTATGTATAAATACTACTAATAATAATACTCCTAACTATAATATTAACCTTATTAATAATAATAATAATAATAATAATAATAATAATAATGCAGAAGAGAATATGAGTATGTTTGTGTGTGCTTAAAAATTTGATTATCCTTCCATTTATAGAACCATTTCAAGTTGTACTAGATTATAATATTAAAATAATATAATATATTAATATATTAATATAATAATTAAATAAAATAAAAATAAAAAAACGTGTGTACTAGTTTGGAAAAAGTGATGACCCGTGATTTAAAAAGTTACGTACCATTCAATTTTGTTTTTTTTTTTAATAATATTATATATAAATATATATTTAATTCATATGATTAATTATATATTATATTATATTCACGTTCATGGTAAAAATATAATTTTTACAAAAATGACACGGTCGTGGTCTCACGATTCATGTACCACTTTCGGTTTTTCGATCGCACTTTCGTACGTTTAGAAAATTAGCCTTTTACGTTATGTGACGTGTACCTTTAATAATAATTTGACTTATTCCTCAATAATTTACCTTATAAAAAATGTAACTTATAAAATTGAGCGTTGTGGTCATTTCTTTCTATAAATCAAAGTCTCGTTGTTTTGTCAAAATATTTTATTTTAAATTAAACGTTTTGTGACATGTACCTTTATTAATAACTAGACTTAAATTAATTAAAAACTATCCCACTCAGAGTGTAACTTAATCTTTTGGGTGTTTTGGCCATTTATTTTCATAACTCATACTCTCGTTAGTTATCGAAGTATATTTAATAACATTAACTTAAATCAAAACGTCTTTTGACTAAATTAAAATATATTTATAATATATAGGTTTGAAATATTTTAATAAAATATTTAGGTTTTAATTATATTTCAAAGTATATTTGAAGATCGTTTATAATATTATATCCTATAACGTTTATAAAAAAAAATATATAATTCCCTTATGCGTCAACGTTTAGTTTACATTCCTTAAACTTTCTAAATAATATAACTTAATATAACATATCAAATGGGTTTATCTAGTCAACGAATCTTATCCCAATTATTCCTTCTATATGATAAATCGAGTATTATGAAATTCGATTCTCCACTAACTTTTGTCTAACTCCCAATAAGTGATACTTTGTTCTTACTTGTAAATCACTTTACCATTTATTCCGAATACCGTTAAAAAAAATAAGGGTTTCCTAATTCAAAGTGGACCTCAAAACAGAGACTCATAATCATAGTTCAATGTATCCGATAATTCAATCATTTGATATTATCTTTTAATCTCGTTGATAAACTTACATCGAACAAATACGTTTATGTAACGTATTATTCATTCAATACCTTGATATCATTTTCAAGTTCACTAAATAGATCTCATAGCTTATTTTCATATCAACTAATCCGTTCAATGTTTTATTAATATATCTCAATTTAATAAGCACACATGTATATGCATATATATTTATTTACACATACTTGTTCGTGAATCGTTAGGCATGGTCAAAGAGTATTTGATTAAATGAATATAGTTTCAAAACTTTTGGGACTCAACATTACAGATTTTGCTTATCGTGTCGGATATATATAAAGATTAAAGTTTAAATTTGTTCGGAAATTTTCGGGTCATCACAATATATATATATATATATATATATATATATATATATATATATATATATATATATATATATATATATATATATATATATATATATATATATATATATTGGTTTTATGAGTACGTCCGTTAAACGGTCATTATAAAAATACATTTTCGCTAATTTATGCATATATGATCTTACCTATCTCATGGCAAGCTTGTATTATATGTAACAGCTCTTTTTATTGTTGAAAATCAGCCACAAATTATACGGAGCAACAGATTTGTCAAACTTCTATTAAGGTCCGTCTCAACAATTCAAGGGCCCAAGTCGAAAATAAAAATGGGCCCTTATACACGGAAATCCCATAAAGATGAGTAAAGATGTGCGGGCTTGAGAACTGAGCTTGAAAAGAGGGAAAAAAAGAGGTCCTAAAATTATATAGACTAATACTTTTAAGTTAACTTACTATTTTTTTTATTAAATTTATTGAACACGATATTTTTATTTACTTAACTACATATATATATATATATATATATATATATATATATATATATATATATATATATATATATATATATATATATATATATATATATATATATATTATAATTCTGGGCCTTAAAAAATTTTAGACCCTAGGCGATCGCCTATCTTGCCTATGTTCAAAGACGCCACTGCTTCTATTATTATTACAGTACTATATTTCATTTATGATCTATATAAGTTAAATATAAATAAATAAATCTAATAGAAAAGCATAGCTATCCAAGTATCCAACAGCTACAAATATTAATGAATTCACATCAAACCTTGAAGTAACCAAATAACCCCCCATAAATTCATAAGATTCGAATTGTAAGGTTTGCATCGAAAATATCATGAAATAAAGCATCAATTCTTTACTTTAATTACTTACATACATGTAAATCTTATATATCGATAAAGAGACTGGACAACCATATACTTTAAATAAAAAATGAATATACCAACTCATATGCTTGGCAGATAGTGCCATTTGTTCAATGACCAAGCATCCTTTGAGTGACTATCAAAGCAACCGAGTTAAGATTAGTCCATTAAACTCCATTGAATGCAGCTGCAAAATGGGCCAAGCATAATTTGAATGACCATCAAAGCAACCGAGTCAAGACCAGTCCATTAAACTCCATAGAATGCAACTGCAAAATGGCCAAACATAGTTTGAATGGGGGATTATAGCTAAAATGCCAAATTCCTTCCAGATTATTGTCCTGGAGCCCAAAAATAATAATAATTGCCAGAATGCCCTCGCAAGACACAAGGAGCCTCGCGTCTTGCCCGCGCAAGGTGCAAGCTTGCGTCCTTGCGTCTTGCGACCTTGCGTCCTTATCTTATCAGAATTGGATTTTCTGGATAAGATTTCCTAGATTTTTTCGGATAAGATTTTGACCCTATATGTGACGACCCGGAAATTTCCGATCAAATTTAAACTTTAATCTTATATGGTTTCGACACGATAAGCAAAGTCTATAATGTTGAGTCTCGAAAATTTTGAAACTATGTTCATGTATTCAATTACCTTCGACCAGTTTCGACGATTCACGAACCATTAATTGTAAATAGATATGTGTGTATATATATAAATAATAATTGAAAATATAATTTGAAATATTATATGTTGTTATTAGAATTAATTATGTAAAATAAAATAAAAATATGATATTATGATTTAAAACACATCTATATAAATAGAGTATATTAAATATATATTTTGTGATTTCGAATTTATTTAGTAAACGACAATGACACTCATTCATCATTCGATGGTTATTTAAGCAAGTTAAATTCAAACTTATATGATTTTAAAATAAATGGTGATTCGAAAATGAGTTCTATAAATTTTTGGCTTATTAAAAATGTATTTAAGAACTATTTGTTAAGTTTTAACACTTTTTATATTTTACCCAGAATTGAGAGGAACAATTGATGTAATTTTTATTTATCAAATTAAGGATCGAATTTTATACCATAATCACCATCTTCGATCACAACCCACGAACCCACTTATATTTTTGGTCGACTGATAATACTTTCTGTTTTATAATCTAAACCCAAACTCGTTGTACTTCTGCTGCTACTGTATTTTTTTTTTTAAAACGGTCGCTAAAAAAACAATACATATGATAATATGATGTAAATAATAATAATTAGGATAAACACAAGTTGATGAGTACGTTCTACTTTAGGTTCGGTTAATAATAGAAAAAGTTGATGAGTACGTTCTACCTTGGATGAGCCATTTTCAAGGTAAGCTGTATTAGTATATGCAGCCATGAGAGAATTCAGATCAAGATATTAATTATCAAGACTGAAGCTCTGATACCAGTTTTTGGTCCCTTGATAACAACAGGAGTATTGTATTGCGGGGTGAATACAATTTCTTTTCAATTAACTAAACAGTTAAACTCGATTAGTATTCAATCATGCAAATAAATAGAGTCACAGGTAATTTTCAACAGTTATTCTTTATTGATTGAATCACAAAGAATCACAACTATCCTTGGCGGAATGATAGTTGGTTGATACAGATTACCTAGATTATAGCTAAGAGGTAAACTAACAGCTATTACACGTTTTGACTCTATAAAATAAACCCACACCACTAATTGTAACAATAGTGGATACAACAATTTATAGTAGTCCTATTAACCGTGGAATGGTTCTATTGTCCACTGGTACATAGGATGTCTGTACTTGTGGAGACAACTATATCAGAGAGCATGCTCTCTTCTTTCCTCTGTGGTAGCTATTTGCAGGAACACCCCAATTCGGTTTGGCACCACTATTTGATTAAACAAATAGAATATTATGTTCCCTAGGTGATGACAAAGTATAACCCATGTCTGAACATGCGTTAACCTTCTGCATTCCCACGTGGTCTTGTAAGGTCACTTGTCAGCCGCCGACGCGTGTCCTTTTCTGTTCAACTTTGTCTTTGACTTCTATTGAATAGTTCCATTGATGTAGACCACTCGGGAAACGACTATGCTTATAATGGAGCATAGCTGTCTTGTGTAGTGAGCTGCATTCCAGCTGTGCTGGTTCTTCATTGCTGAGTCACTTCATGTTCTTGATTTGCTGAGTACACATCCTGTGCTGATTGAAGAACACTGTCTATCTTGTGCTGGTAGACTGAGCAGCAAACTAAACACTCGACACAGCTATATCTGCTGTCTATACATAAACAAACTTGTGCTGACTGCACATAACACTTTAGTGCAAATAAATTATAGTTTTATCATAATTAAATCCTTAATTATTTTGGGGACTCAACAATCTCCCCCTATTTGATGATGACAAAACCTATGACATGTAGAGAAAACACTAAAGTCAGCACGGAGAGACCAAAAAAAATAGGCAGTAAATTTGTCCCTTTTTAAATTTGTTTTGGGATCTTTTGCTGAGTTATCCATATCTTATAATTTGATATGATTTTGAAGATAAACTCATTTCACTTTCATTACAACACAATATGTACAGTAATTACAACAACAGCAGAATGAAGAGTGAATTAAACAAAAACTACAATTTGAGCACATAGGAGACTATCTATCTTTATCTTTTTCTCGTTCTTCTTTAGATAGCTCCTCTTTTTTGATTCTTCAGGCTTCAGGGAACAGATAAGGTACATCAGCAGGGTCAAACACAGGGATATGAGGAGGTAGAATGATGGGGCCTTTTCCGGTTGGTCCTTCACCAGTGGATTGCTTTCCTTTAGGTTTTTGAGAGAGGACTTCATCTACATTCATCACTGGTGCATTCCCAAACCTTGTTGTTTTCTTGAAGAGCTGTTGGAGTTCAGATTTAAGTGTATTTTTAATAGCACTTTCACATTTACCAATGAAATACTCCAAGATCTCCATCCATTCACTAAATCCAAGGGATCTTAACTCATCATAGTTTATTCTTTCTTGAACTTTATTCTCCCTTACAATATTGAACGATCTTTTTGACACTCTGTTGACTTTGATGATCCTGCTGGGATTGGATCTTCTATACATCACATCACCATACCTACTCCTATAATAATGATCACGAAATTCACTGGTACGAACAGATTCTATAGGAGCAGTAGCAGGTGCTTTCTCAGCAGCTTCAGTCTTATCAAATGCCTTATCCTATTCTTTGACAATGGATTTGGCTAGTTCTAGGGACTCAGCCTCTTACTTTCTATCAGCAGCCAATTTGTCTTCTATATCCTGGAGCCTTACCCTCTCAGCGAGTTCAGCATCAGCAGCCTCCCTTCTTTGAATTTCAGCTTGTACACCCAACAAATACTCGTCGGCAGTGATTTTCAGGGATTTTACTGTTTCAATCATCTTTCTACCCTCTTCAGTTCTAAGGGCAGCACGATACTCCCTTAGATCCATACCCAGCTGGTGAGCCTCTTGAAATTGAGCTTTCTCCTCATCAGTAGAGAGCCTTTGACCATTGTTGTTTAAGTATACACCAATTTCAATGCCATAAGACAAGGCAGTGATGTAGAGTGGCTGATCAAGGGGATGATGCAGCAACCTAACTTGGCGTATCCTTTCATTGATAACGGCTTGTCTTTGCTCAAGCAATTTCTGTACAGTGATCTCCAGCCGGTAAGCATCTCTTTCATCTGGATTCATTTTAAATAAGTCTAGCTCACCACGGGTAATTGAATCATCTTCTCAAGTTCTGTGTTTACCATGACGTTTTGGGGAAGATGGAGGATACATGATTGATTCACCTATGCCAGATGAACTCACTGGAAACTGATTGACACGATTATCCTTTGTTCTGTTAAAATAGGTGAGAGTCTGGGGAGAGATTGGTGATTGAAAAAATAAATGATCTCCACTACCCCATACTGTAAAGTCAGCAGGATTAACCGTATCATCATCTTGATTAGCACCCATCTCAACCACCTTGGCTGGGTCTTCAACACTTGTAACACCCAGCAGCACACTTCTGGCTGGGTCTTCATTCACAGCACTTCTTGTTGTGTCTTCAGTACCAGCTGACTGATTAGTATCAGCTGGTACAACCACCTCAGTATCTTCATTATCTGCCTCAAATAAGGGTCCTTTCCTTAGGGGCTGATTGTCCCTAGGAGCAGATTTCACCCTTTGTTTATCTATGGGCATGGGTTCAGCTGATGGTTCTTGTGTTGATACTGGCTTAAGTGGAGGCAGGTAGGGAACGATAGCAAGATGCTCCCCCTGAATATCATAATCATCAAGATTAATTGTTTCTGCTGGCTTATGTTGTGTAGCTGGCTGTGCAGAAGATGTTGGGCGGGAAGATGAGCTGGTTTCTAACATAGCATCTAACCACTTCATAAAAATGTCAGCTCTAACTCTTTCTTCCTGACTCGGTAGACGGAAGATAATCTTTGATTTCTTCGGGAGTCATCCGTTTGATCCTATCTGCTCGCTCAGCATATAGTTTTGCCCTCTTTTTGTCGTATTTGACCATGAATTTGGCATTTTTTTTTCGTGCATCCTTTTTGAATTTATCAATGCCAATCAGGTCATCATCAATGTCCCTATTTTTCGGGGTCAGCTATCTCCTATGCTCAATTTTGTGGCGTTTAAGAGCAACATAGGCATCCCATTTGACATTGAAGGCATCATTTAATTCTTGCTGTCTCTTCTGATGTCTCTCCAGTTTTCTTTTCATTCTTCTTTCAATAGTTTGAGAAACAACAAAAGCTTCAGCAACAGCCAGTGCAGAAACATCACTGGGTTTACTGCCAGAACCAATATCATCCACTGATGTGGCAGACACACTGGGTTGAGATTCACCAGCTGCCTGTACACCAGCTTTAGTATGAGGGTTGATGGGCTTAGTGCCAGAGTCTAAACCAGTAGAGCCATCATCACCATCACCATCACCATCTCTCCTTGGTTGTTTTGGAGCCTTTTCATGCTCATGCTCCCCCTCTGATTGTTTTCTCTTTGTGAGTTTCTTTTTAGATTTCTTATCTCCCTTTTTGTCATCAGCAGGGGCAGAAAGGTGAATAGGGGAGACCTGTGCATCAAGGTCACTATCTAAATATGGAACAGAGAATGTAAAATTTTTCCAGTCAGCAACTTCAGGAGTAAGATGGGCACCAGGATCCATGCCAAATTGTCGAAGGAGGAGGTTGGAAGACCTAACTTCATTCCTTGCAACACCCATAGCCATCTGCTCAACCATGGCCCTAACATCACCCTGTAGGGTAGCCAGTCGATGCATATTTTCAACCATTTGAACATAGGCAGAAGCAGGAATCATGTTAGCCATTTGCTACTCTTGTGAATCCAATCTCTCATGTAGCACTGCATTTTCTTCATTAAGAAAAAGAATTCTGCGATTAGCAGCATCTAAATCAGCTTGAAGACGGGCAATGTCCTCAGTATATTCATTGTGAGATATGATTCGTTTCTTTAAGTCCTCCTCTTCATGTTGTTTGACAATGGCAGCCACCGCAAGATCTGCAAAGGCACATACTTGTTTGTGCTGGGCTTCAATGTTGGAAGTGGTAACTTGCGCAGCGTTATGTATGGCTTCAGTCACACTGTCAGCAATAGCAGTGCGAATGATGGCCTGTAGATCAGGTGTAACTTCGGCGAGTGTCTTATAGACAGCCAGGGTGGAGATGTCAGCCACCTCATCAGCATTAAATTTAACATAGCTGGTTGAGGGGTGGTCAGAAGCAGCTAACACAGAACTACCTCCGTGGAGTGGTGGAGGTGGAAGGTCAGAATCTGACTCGTCACCATGATCACCATCATTTTTACCTTCACCCGAAGGTTTAGAACCACTGGTATTCTTGTCAGCATCATGAACATCATCATCAGTGAGATCCACTGGTTTATCTTTGGTACCAGTCACATTATCATGAGTGACTGGTTCATTCTTACCAGTACCTTTATCAGCATCACCATCGGAAGAAGAAGATGATGAGGAAGAAGCTGATGAATCAGAAGGTACTGGTGAATCAGGAATATTCTGCATAACATATTTACCAGTAGAGGGATCTCTGATGAACTTGAGAGGCCTCCATGTACCAGGCCATGGAGAAGCAGCTGGAGCCATGCCAAAAAAATGATAATATGGCTACTCGTTGATCTGTTCTAAAGTGGCCAACCTCTCATAAACTTCTTCTCTAGCTGGTCGATTAAGCTGGGACAATAGTTCAGTCAGCTCTTCACGAGGCAATTTGCTGGCTGAGACTATGGCAGTTTGAGGATCAAAAGTTTGCTGATCCACCAGCAGAGCAACTCTGGGAGTAATAGACGCTCCCCGATAGATGAAGTTAGGGACAAATTCATCAGGATCTGGCACCTGGCACACATAAGGTTTCTTCTTAGCAGAAACAGTAGCCTGAGAAGAGTCAGTAGTGGCAGAAACTGAGGTACCAGCATCCATAACGGATTCCGTAGAACCAGTAGCAGCGGTAGGTAACTGTGTAGGAGGTGAAGAAGCAGCATCTTCAGTAGTAGCAGCAGTATCCACCATTGGCTCAGTGGGAACATAGCCAACATAGCCAGCATTAATAAAATCAAGACCCTCCAGAAAAGTATCACCCTGTGAACCAGAATCTGATGGAAAATTAGCACTTTTACCAGCATCCATGAGAACATCAAATGGAAAAGTAGCACTTGTACCAGCTTCCATGATAACATTTTATGCATCGGTAGTAGCAGCAGACGCAATGTCACCCTTTGGTTCAGTGACAGGTTCATCAAGTCGAACATCCTTGACAATATTGTCAATTACCTTTTTAAGAATAGGAGGATCCACTATGATTTCATCTTCCACTTCAGGTGTAGTAGTGGAAGCAGCAATACTGGGAGCAGTAACACCAGTAGCTGTAGAAGCAACAGTACTAGCATCAGCACCACCAGTAGGAGAAACAGTAGCACCAATACCAGTAGCAGAGGCAGCAATCTGCACAGTAGGAATAATATCATCTTTAACTTGCTCCCCCTCTGCCTGTTCATCTACCCTGCTAAGAACTGAAATAATAGAACATTTTATGTTAACAACTGTAGAACCAAATAAATTTGACTCAACAATTGCATCTAATGTTGGTCTCTAGGGACAGACTGGTGATTTGATTTGCCCTTCGAATGAGACAGAATAAGGTGTCTGTATGTATAGCTGTGACTCTCCTGACTCATTGGCGACACATGTTGACCCAGATAGTGTAAGAGATTTGGCTGGTAAAGATGTAGGAGTGAGACTCTTATCATGATCCGAGTAACATAATGGCTGTGCAGTATCCTGAGCTGGTTCAACATGATGAGGACCCAGCTCAAGTTTGCTTTGGGGGTCAGGTATGTGCTCTGCTGATTGTACTGGCAGCAGAGGATATATCATTAAGTTCAATTTTGAAAAATGTGGAAGTGTCTGGCTAGAAGAGTATGGGTTGCTACTCTTCTTAACACTAGTTTTAAAACCAGTCGGCTTGGGAGCCAGGGTTATACCTTGAACGCCACATTCATTTTTCAAGTCAGCAGATAAAAGATGTTTAATTATGTTAGAATTTTCTGCTGTTTGGTCTAGAAACACACCAGGTTCCATAGCCACATCCTTTGCAGGAGCAGCAGTTGAGACTGGTGTAATCTCCCCTGTGGTGAGCCTGGAGCCAGCTTTTGCTCGTTTGGATTTGCCTGTTACCAAGAAATAGTTAAGCAACGGATTCTAATACTTGAACTGGATAGTCAGTATATGTGACCGAGGAATTGAACTTCTTCCAACCAAAATGCACACTTTGAAAACTTAGCGTACAATTCTTCCTTCCTCAATACTTCTAACACCTTTCTCATATGTTCACCGTGTTCTTGGTCATTCTTTGAGTAAATAAGTATGTCATCAATGAAAACAATGACAAACTTGTCAAGGTATGGTCCACACACTCGGTTCATAAGGTCCATGAACACAGCTGGTGCATTAGTTAAACCAAACGGCATGACCATAAACTCGTAATGACCGTAACGTGTTCTGAAAGCAGTCTTTGGAATATCATCTTCTTTCACCCGCATTTGATGATACCCGGAACGTAAGTTAATCTTTGAATAAATAGACGAGCCTTGTAGTTGATCAAATAAGTCGTCGATTCTCGGTAGTGGGTAGCGGTTCTTGATGGTAAGTTTGTTCAACTCTCAGTAGTCGATACACAACCTGAATGTACCATCTTTCTTCTTGACAAACAAAATAGGAGCTCCCCACGGTGATGTGCTTGGTCGAATGAAACCACGCTCTAAAAGTTCTTGTAATTGGCTTTGCAGTTCTTTCATCTCGCTGGGTGCGAGTCTGTAAGGAGCACGAGCTATTGGTGCAGCTCCTGGTACAAGATCTATTTGAAATTCAACGAATCGATGTAGGGGTAATCCCGGTACTTCTTTCGGAAATACATCGGGAAATTCTTTTGCGACGGGAACATCATTGATGATCTTTTCTTCAGTTTGTACTTTCTCGACGTGTGCTAGAACAGCATAGCAACCTTTTCTTATTAGTTTTTGTGCCTTCAAATTACTAATAAGATGTAGCTTCGTGTTGCCCTTTTCTCTGTACACCATTAAGTGTTTTCCTTTTTCTCGTATAATGCGAATTGCATTTTTGTAACAAACGATCTCTGCTTTCACTTCTTTCAACCAGTCCATACCGATTATCACATCAAAACTCCCTAACTCTACTGGTATCAAGTCAATCTTAAATGTTTCGCTAACCAGTTTAATTTCTCGATTCCGACATATATTATCTGCTAAAATTAATTTACCATTTGCTAATTCGAGTAAAAATTTACTATCCAAAGGTGTCAATGGACAACTTAATTTAGCACAAAAATCTCTACTCATATAGCTTCTATCCGCACCCGAATCAAATAAAACGTAAGCAGATTTATTGTCAATAAGAAACGTACCCGTAACAAGCTCCGGGTCTTCCTGTGCCTCTGCCGCATTAATATTTAAAACTCTTTCGCGGCCTTGTCCATTCGTGTTCTCCTGGTTCGGGCAATTTCTAATAATGTGGCCCGGTTTTCCACATTTATAACAAACTACATTGGCGTAACTTGCTCCGACACTACTAGCTCCGCCATTACTCGTTCCGACACAATTTATTCCTTTCGTTCTGTTAACCACTGGTCCGTAGACCTCACACTTCGCCACGCTATGACCATTTCTTTTACACTTGTTGCAAAATTTGGTGCAGAACCCCGAGTGATACTTTTCACACCTTTGGCATAGCTGCTTCTGATTGTTGTTGTTGTTGTTGCAGTTATTATTGTTGTTGGGATGATTGTTGTAGTTGCTGTTGTTGTTGTTGTTGTTGTTGTTGTTGGGCCGTTTGTTGTAGTTGCGATTGATATTGCGATTGTTGGGATAGTTGTTGCGATTATTGTTGTAATTGCTGTTATTGTTGTATTGGTGATTCTTATCACCGTTTTCCTCCCACTTTCTCTTGACCTGCTTCACATTGGCCTCTTCAGCAGCCTGTTCTTTAATTCTTTCTTCAATCTGGTTCACTAGTTTGTGAGTCATTCTACACGCCTGTTGTATGGAGGCGGGCTCGTGTGAACTTATATCTTCCTGGATTCTTTCCGGTAATCCTTTCACAAACGCGTCGATCTTCTCTTCCTCATCTTCGAACGCTCCCGGACACAATAGGCATAATTCTGTGAAAATTCTTTTGTACGTGGTAATATCAAATCCTTGGGTTCGTAACCCTCTAAGTTCTGTCTTGAGCTTATTGACCTCGGTTCTGGGATGGTACTTCTCGTTCATCAAGTGCTTGAATGCTGACCACGGTAGTGCGTAAGCATCATCTTGTCCCACTTGCTTTAGATAGGTATTCCACTATGTTAACGCAGAACCTGTGAAGGTATGCGTAGCGTACTTCACTTTGTCCTCTTCAGTACACTTATGGCAAACACTGATTCGACCTTCTCGGTCCACCGTTTCAATCCGATCGGTCCTTTAGTTCCATCAAATTCCAAAGGTTTGCAGGCAGTGAATTCTTTGTATGTGCATCCTACACGATTTCCTGTACTGCTAGATCCAAGGTTATTGTTGGTATGTAGCGCAGCCTGTACTGCGGCTATGTTTGAAGCAAGAAAGGCACGAAATTCCTCTTCGCTCATATTCAAGGTGTGTCGAGTAGTCGGTGCCATTTCCTTCAAAATAGTCAAATAAAACGAGTTAATCATATAGAATATCAAGAGTAGTCAATAGTATTTCGTAGCGTAATATGAACTTATTTATAAAAGGTCTTTCTTCATATTAGCGTTTTATACTCTTTAATTCGGGTGGTACCTGCCCGTTAAGTTCATACTTAGTAGCTAACATACCATTTCAACTACTACAATTCTATATGAAAAACTAATCACAAAAAAAAAAATATCATATTCAAACCTTTATACAATAACTTGCAAACTTACAATACCGCTTTTTTTTACATATAGCATGAAATATAGCACATAAAACTTTGATACAAAGTAGTTGCGAAGATAATTCTAGTTAATAAATAAGGCGTTCAGCAAAGGAAATAAAGACACGTAATTCATACATCCAGAAACAAGTCATGCATTCTGGTTTTACTAATACCACTTCCCATCCTTGATTTTGTGGAACATAACCGTTGTGACCGATAGTAAGACAATGTGTTGTAACGTCGTCAAAAGGATGAAGGTTACGTAATGACCAACAGTCTCGTAATAACCTAAAAACCTCATTTCTTACCCCAATTACCGACTCCATCACTTGTGGGAACGTTTTGTTTAATAGTTGTAGCCCGATGTTCTTGTTCTCACTTTGGTGAGAAGCGAACATTACTAACCCGTAAGCATAACATGCTTCTTTATGTTGCATGTTAGCCACTTTTTCTAAATCACGAAGTCCTATATTCGGATATATTGAGTCAAAATAATTTCTTAACCCGTTGCGTAAAATAGCATTTGGGTTCCCCGCAATATATGCGTCAAAGTAAACACATCGTAACTTATGGATTTTCCAATGTGATATCCCCCATCTTTCGAACGAAAGCCTTTTATAAATCAAGGCATTCTTGGAACGTTCTTCGAATGTCTTACAAACTGATCTCGCCTTAAATAGTTGTGCCGAGGAATTCTGACCGACTCTAGACAAGATTTCATCAATCATGTCTCCGGGTAGGTCTCTTAAAATATTGGGTTGTCTATCCATTTTGTGTTTTTATACTGTTAAATAGACAAGAGTTAGATTCATAAAAAAAATACTTATTAATACAAGCAATTTTTACATATATCATAAAGCATAAGCACACTATATTACATATATTACACCACACGAATACAACTATCTTATTCCGACTCGCTCGTTTCTTCTTCTTCGGTTTTGGTTCGTTTTACCAAGTTTCTAGGGATGTATGATGTTCCCCTAATACGAGCCGTCGTTTTCCACATTGGTTTAGAAAAACCTGGTGGTTTAGAGGTTCCCGGGTTATTGTCACAACTTAAGAAATACGGGTGTTGATGATACATATAAAGTTCATCGGGTTTGGAATCAAATTTCTCTATTTTTATGCCCTTTCCCTTATTGTTCTCTTTTGCCTTATTAAATTGTGTTGGGGTAATTTCTATAACATCATTGGAATCCTTGTCGGGATCCGATTCATCGGAGAATTGGTAATCCTCACAATACTTTGCTTCCTTGGCGAAAACACCATTGACCATAATTAACTTTGGTCGGTTGGTTGAGGATTTTCTTCTACTTAACCGTTTTATTATTTCCCCCACTGGTTCTATTTCTTCTTCCGGTTCTGATTCTTCTTCCGGTTCCGATTCTTCTTCCGGTTCTGACTCTTCTTCCGGTTCCTCTTTGGGAACTTGTGAATCAGCCCACGAATCATTCCAATTTACATTTGACTCTTCATTATTATTAGGTGAGTCAATGGGACTTGTTCTAGAGGTAGATATCTATCATATAATATCAAACGTTAAGAGATTAATATATCACATAATATTCACATGTTAAAAATATATAGTTTCCAACAAAATTTGTTAAGCAATCATTTTTCAAGTAAACACGGTCGAAGTCCAGACTCACTAATGCATCCTAACAAACTCGATAAGACACACTAATGCAAAATTCTGGTTCTCTAAGACCAACGCTCGGATACTAACTGAAATGTCCCGTTCATATTGATTATAAACGTTCCATATTAATTGATTTCGTTGCGAGGTTTTGACCTTTATATGAGACGTTTTTCAAAGACTGCATTCATTTTTAAAACAACATAACCTTTATTTTATCAATAAAGGTTTCAAAAGCATTACGTAGATTATCAAATAATGATAATCTAAAATATACTGTTTACACATGACCATTACATAATGGTTTACAATAGAAATATATTACATCGACATATGTTTCTTGAATGCAGTTTTTACATAATATCATACAAACATGGACTCCAAATCTTGTCCTTATTTTAGTGTGCAACAGCGGAAGCTCTTAATATTCACCTGAGAATAAACATGCTTTAAACGTCAACAAAAATGTTGGTGAGTTATAGGTTTAACCTATATATATCAAATCGTAACAATAGACCACAAGATTTCATATTTCAATATACATCCCATACATAGAGATAAAAATCATTCATATGGTAAACACCTGGTAACCGACATTAACAAGATGCATATATAAGAATATCCCCATCATTCCGGGACACCCTTCGGATATGATATAAATTTCGAAGTACTAAAACATCTGGTACTTTGGATGGGGTTTGTTAGGCCCAATAGATCTATCTTTAGGATTCGCGTCAATTAGGGTGTCTGTTCCCTAATTCTTAGATTACCAGACTTAATAAAAAGGGGCATATTCGATTTCGATGATTCAACCATAGAATTTAGTTTCACGTACTTGTGTCTATTTTGTAAATCATTTATAAAACCTGCATGTATTCTCATCCCAAAAATATTAGATTTTAAAAGTGGGACTATAACTCACTTTCACAGATTTTTACTTCATCAGGAAGTAAGACTTGGCACTGGTCGATTCAAAATATATTTACAACACTTTTAATACATTTTGATGTTTTAAGTTTATTAAGTCAGCTGTCCTCGTTAGTAACCTACAACTAGTTGTCCAACGTTAGATGTACAGAAAAAATTGATATATATATTATCTTGAATCAATCCACGACCCAGTGTATACACGTCTCAGGTTAGATCACAACTCAAAGTATATATATTTTTGGAATCAACCTCAACCCTGTATAGCTAACTCCCACATTACTGCATATAGAGTGTCTATGGTTGTTCCAAATAATATATACACATGGGTCGATATGATATGTCAAAACATTTGCATACGTGTCTATGGTATCCCAAGATTACATAATATATTAGAATACATGTATAATACAATATAAGTTAGCTAGGATATGATTAATATAGATTTGTTACCAATTTTCACGTTGCTACAACAAGAAAAATTATCCAATCTTGTTTTACCCATAACTTCTTCATTTTAAATCCGTTTTGAGTGAATCAAATTGCTATGGTTTCATATTGAACTCTATTTTATGAATCTAAACAGAAAAAGTATAGGTTTATAGTCAGAAATATAAGTTACAAGTCGTTTTTGTAAAGGTAGTCATTTCAGTCGAAAGAACGACGTCTAGATGACCATTTTAGAAAACATACTTCCACTTTGAGTTTAACCATGATTTTTGGATATAGTTTCATGTTCATAAGAAAAATCATTTTCCCAGAAGAACAACTTTTAAATCAAAGTTTATCATAGTTTTTAATTAACTAACCCAAAACAGCCCGCGGTGTTACTACGACGGCGTAAATCCGGTTTTACGGTGTTTTTCGTGTTTCCAGGTTTTAAATCATTAAGTTAGCATATCATATAGATATACAACATGTGTTTAGTTGATTTTAAAAGTCAAGTTAGAAGGATTAACTTTTGTTTGCGAACAAGTTTAGAATTAACTAAACTATGTTCTAGTGATTACAAGTTTAAACCTTCGAATAAGATAGCTTTATATGTATGAATCGAATGATGTTATGAACATCATTACTACCTCAAGTTTTCTGGATAAAGCTACTGGAAATGAGAAAAATGGATCTAGCTTCAAAGGATCCTTGGATGGCTTGAAAGTTCTTGAAGCAGAATCATGACACGAAAACAGTTCAAGTAAGATTTTCACTCGAAATAAGATTGTTATAGTTATAGAAATTGAATCAAAGTTTGAATACGAGTATTACCTTTTATTAGAAAGATATATTACTGTAAATAGGAAAGATTTCTTGAGTTTGGATGATCACTCTACAAGATTGGAAGTAAGCTAGCAAACTTGGAAGTATTCTTGATTTTATGAAACTAGAACTTGTAGAATTTATGAAGAACACTTAGAACTTGAAGATAGAACTTGAGAGAGATCAATTAGATGAAGAAAATTGAAGAATGAATGTGTTTGTAGGTGTTTTTGGTCATTGGTGTATGGATTAGATATAAAGGATATGTAATTTTGTTTTCATGTAAATAAGTCATGAATGATTACTCATATTTTTGTAATTTTATGAGATATTTCATGCTAGTTGCCAAATGATGGTTCCCACATGTGTTAGGTGACTCAAATGGGCTGCTAAGAGCTGATCATTGGAGTGTATATACCAATAGTACATACATCTAAAAGCTGTGTATTGTACGAGTACGAATACGGGTGCATACGAGTAGAATTGTTGATGAAGCTGAACGAGGATGTAATTGTAAGCATTTTTGTTAAGTAGAAGTATTTTGATAAGTGTATTTAAGTCTTTAAAAAGTGTATGAATACATATTAAAACACTACATGTATATACATTTTAACTGAGTCGTTAAGTCATCGTTAGTCGTTACATGTAAGTGTTGTTTTGAAACCTTTAGGTTAACGATCTTGTTAAATGTTGTTAACCCAATGTTTATAATATCAAATGAGATTTTAAATTATTATATTATCATGATATTATGATGTACAAATATCTCTTAATATGATATATATGCATTAAATGTCGTTACAACGATAATAGTTACATATATGTCTCGTTTCAAAATCATTAAGTTAGTAGTCTTGTTTTTACATATGTAGTTCATTATTAATATACTTAATGATATGTTTACTTATCATAATATCATGTTAAATATATATATAACCATATATATGTCATCATATAGTTTTTACAAGTTTTAACGTTCGTGAATCACTGGTCAACTTGGGTGGTCAATTGTCTATATGAAACCTATTTCAATTAATCAAGTCTTAACAAGTTTGATTGCTTAATATATTGGAAACACTTAATCATGTAAATAACAATTTCATTTAATATATATATAAACATGAAAAAGTTCGGGTCACTACACCAGGAGTCTGATCAGACCCTGAAAAACAGAAACAAGTGCTCCGGTGGGTTTCTTGGTGTTTGATGCTCATCACGGTTCTCATCCTTGATGCGTATAAGCCTCAAGTGTACAACTCTTTGATGTTTTAGCATCATTATGACCAAGTTTTAACCATCAACACACAACTAAAAGTAAAAGCTAACTTTCTATAAGTTGTGAACATCAAAGTTGTCTCTTTATTGTATAAACACAATAATAACTTAGATCTCAAGTGTTAAGAAACCCTAAGCTAGAAAGCTTGGATTTTTACAAGATAATGAGACCATAAGCTAGAAAGCTAATATCTAGTAAAAGTAATGAGATCATAAGCTAAAAAGCTTACATCTAAACAAAATAATGAAACCCTAAGCTAGAAAGCTGGGATCTTTAATGTTCTTGAAGATCTTTAAAGCAAAAGATCTTCAAGTTTCATGAAGATCATAAACACAAGTTTTGATCTTTTAACAAAATAAAGTGATCTTAAGCTATAAAACTTAGATCCAACAAGGTAATGAAGATTCAAAGCTAAAAAGCTTGAATCCTTCATGTTCTTGAAGATTTCAAATCAAAGTTTTAATCTACAAGATGTAACAAGATCAAAAAGCTAGAAAGCTTGATCCTTTGATGATGATTATGATGATGATGATGTCGATTTAAGGAAGAAAAAGGAAGAAGAAATAAAATTCAAGAACTTACACTTTCTTAAGCTTTTAGTGTGAGAATGACTAGAGAGAATTAGAGAGAAAGTGTGTGTGAAATGAGAATGAAATGAAGTGTAAAATGAAGAAGCAAGTTTGAATTTATAGTGGTGGTGGGGGTAGTCGTGGCCGACGGTTTTGGAGGACAAGGGGGGGGGAACCATTTTGCTTTTGCATGGTGGTGGTATAAAGGTGGTGCTTGTATGTTGAAATCCCATGCAACATGGTGTAGTAATGGCACACAAATATGCTAGTATGTTAGCTCATCTTAATGGGTTTTTATCTTACATATTAATGGGTCATAAATCCATTAAAATTGGGCTAACTTAAAATTCCATTAGCTAGAGTAGGGTGAGCCTAAGTCCATTAAGGTAAAAAGTACATTAAGACTAACTAGTGCATTAGTAAAACACTAAACGTAATTAAGCAACCAACAAGCCAAGTAATTGTCATTAGAAAATAACAATTAGTTTTAAGTAGTCATAATACTCCAATTATGACAAAAGTTTAACGTGTACGAAGTACATAGTTCGTTCTAAATGACAAGTGACACTAACGGTCATAAAAGCATTCGAGGATCAAGTTAAGTGATTAAGTACTTAATAACACGTTTTAAAATATTAACTAAAGTAATTAACATGAATTAAGATCCCAGAATATAATATAGCTCAGTACGCACAAATACACAGTTTCGTGAAAATAAATATAAGTCGAAAAGGTCGGGTCGTTACACTAAACTCATTCCATACCTCATCTGGACTAGATATCAATGTAGAAAAATCGCAACTGTTTAGCATTGGAGTCTCAAATGCCGAAATAGATACTCTCGTGATAGAAGCAGGTTGCAAGAGAGGTTATTTTCCATTTCAATATTTGGGATTCCCACTAGGTTCGAACTTGAATTTAATTGGGACTTGGAAACCTATTATCGAGAAGTTCAAGAAAAAACTTTCGAGTTGGAAAGCTAATATGCTCTTGATAGGAGGTCGTCTCACTCTCGTGAAAGCGGTTTTGGGAAGTGTAGGTATTTATTATCTATCCTTATTTAAATGTCCTGAATCCGTTTTGAATGAACTTGAATCTATTCGAGCCGGTTTTTTTTGGGGATCCTCGGGAGACTAAAAACAATGCATTGGGTGAATTGGAATGCTTCTTTAGCTTCACTCCAAAAAGGTGGAGTTGGTATTGGAAGCTTACGGGCTCTTAATATGGCGTTGATTATAAAATGGATTTGGAGGATTGCTTTACAACCGAATGCCAAATGGGCAATGTTAGTTAAATCGATCCATGTAGTTGATACAGGTGTTTTTGATTTAAAGCCTAAACAAAAGGGTTTATGGGCGAATATCCTTAAACTGTATGATAACGTTCAGTCGAAAGTAATTATTCCACGTAGCTCATTACACCGAAAAATTGGTAATGGAAACCTCACACACTTCTGGCTTTACAACTGGTCTGGAGGTGGTAGCCTGGCTTTTCGTTTTGCTCGGTTATTTCATCTTGACATCAACCCTCAATGTAAAGTGTCTGAAAAATGGAACAATAATTCATGGAATTGGTCTTGGAACCGAGAGTATATTGGGAGCCGTAATAATCAGATGCTAGAGATCATGATCAGGGAGTCAGGATCCATTCATCTTTCAGGCCAAGATGATACTTGGTCATGGAAGTTAGTTGGGGATGAACCATATTCAGTAGCGAAGACCCGTAAGTTCATCGATGACGTTATTCTTCCAACGGCTTCAAGTGCAACAAGATGGTATGTTTACATTCCTCGCAAAGTTAACATTTTTTTGTGGAGACTTGCGTTAGACATGTTACCTACAAGGCTCAAACTTTCGCAAAAAGGATTGGAGATTCAACAAATTGGTTGCGTGTTTTGTAACTTTGGCATAGAATCCGTGTCTCATGTATTTTTCCAATGTCCGGAGGCAACTGATCTTTAGAAACGAATCGAGATTTGGCTCGAGTTGGATCGTCCCATTCCTACTTTTGTATCGTGGCAGGAACAAAGCTCTTGGTTGGATAATTTGATAGTTGATGCGGAATTAAAGAAGAAAATTTTGGTAATTTTTGCGACCACTCTTTGGACTTTATGGAAGCTTCGAAACAGTGTTGTTTTTGGGCCTTCTCCTATTCGGAAAAACGGGCTCTTTGACTTTATTCGTGATATTTCTTTTAGTTGGTATTGTAATAGAGGTCGTAAAAATGTTAATTGGAACATGTGGCTTCAAAAGCCGGTGTAAATTTTGTATTCTTTTCCTCATAGCTCCTTGCTACTGGTTTTCAATAAAATCTTGCTGTTCGAAAAAAAAAATTATATTCAAAAACATAACTCATGTATTGGATGATACGATTGAAATTTTTTTTGGAAAAAATGCCAGAACCTTCTGATATCTGATAGAAGTAAAAAAGAAACATGGTAGGTGGGAAAGCATAGTTAAAGACGAAAATATCCCTGGGAATAAAAAACAGAAAAAGACTCGAACCTAGGATCACCAGCTTAACTATCAGACTTTAGCCAACCAAGCTACACAGCGCTACTAATACAGTCGCTATTAATTATTATATATTCACTAAAACAGTTTGTAATTAAAGCAATTAAAAAAATCGAGTGAACAGTAACGCCTTGGTTCTAAATGATATATACAAGTGTTAGCTTAGTCGCGCGGTGCGGCTACGCGTTAAAAAAAATAGCGTAGTCGCGCGGTTCTAAATGATATATACAACCATTTTGTTATAAAATATCTAGATTGTGTTATAAAATATCTAGATTGGATGTTAATTTTATTATTATTATATTTCTTGCATAGTAATATTTTATACTATAAATAGACATGTATGGTAACCATTTAAGGTGCACCATTTCTCTTGAAATATCAATATCAATATTTCTTCTCTCCTTCTTCTCTCTTTTTCTCCCTTTGTTCTTATAACCATTAAAGGTAGTTATAAGCCTACTGAATTATAACACGTTATCAGCACGAAAAGCTTAGTGTAATTAAAAGATATCTCAAACGATCACGAATCACTAATCAAGGTATGAAATTATTAATAATTTTCAGACTCGAATATATCAAATTTTGGACTACTAACATTTATATTTATGTTATTTAAGTTATATATGGTCGGTTATACCACCTGAATTATATTTCTGTAATCTAACTTTTACTAACTTCACTAACATTTATATTTATGTTATTTAAGTTATATATGGTCGGTTATACCACCTGAATTATATTTCTGTAATCTAACTTTTACTAACTTCACTAACATTTATATTTATGTTATTTAAGTTATATATGGTCAGTTATACCACCTGAATTATATTTTCTGTAATCTAACTCTTATTAACTTCACTAACATTTATATTTATGTTAATAAGACCTCATGATTGTACGCAACACGTCATTTGACAACACGGTACCATGGGTCGAGATTAATTCCGATCAATACGAATACGACGGGGTCTTTATATGTTATCTAACATTTATGATTACTTATGCAATTAATCATTATTTATTTCATGCATACTAATGTTTATTCTTAAATTTATAATTTTAAAAGTTAAAATAAAAAAAATAGTTTGTATTTTTATTAAAAGTAAATCTTAAAAGTTAAAATAAGAAAAAGTAGTTTGTACTTTTATTAAAAGTAAATCTTAAAAGTTAAAATACAAAAAGTAGTTTGTATTTTTATTAAAAGTAAATCTTAAAAGTTAAAATAAGAAAAAGTAGTTTGTATTTTTATTAAAAGTATATCTTAAAAAGAATCACAAATGTTTCTTCAAAAAAAAAAAAAATAGTAAGAAAAAAAATAAGAAAAAGTAGTTTTTTGTATTTTTCTTATTTTTCTTAAAAGTTAAAATAAGAAAAAGTAGTTTGTATTTTTATTAAAAGTATATCTTAAAAGTTAAAGTAAGAAAAAAAAGGGGATGGTAAAATGGAATAGTTTTTTGTCAAAAATGAAGTATTGAAAATGAAGTGGTCTCCTTCTATAACTAAAAAAAAAATATATACTTTTATCAAATGAATTTTTTTGTGGCCGACAATTTCAAACACGAGTCCGTGTTTAGTTTATCAAGAATATCTCTTGCTTTGGTGAAAGGTCACGATCACGATATCAGGTGTTGTGAAAGAATTAAAAAATTGGTCAAGTGGCCTTTTAAAAACTAGAAAAAAAATTTAAACAAAAAGTTTTTTTTTATATATTTATAATTTACGGGTAACGTAAAAAAAAGGAAGTTTTTTAAAAAAAAAAAAAACAAAGAAAGTGTTTAAATGAGTTTTACAGAAAGGGGGAAAGCAAAGTAAAAAAAATTTTTTTTCCAAACAAAGGTAAATGAAAGTAGGACTTAATACAAGAAAAAAGTAAACATCTCCTAGACGTGATAAAATCTATCAATGATAAGTATTAGACTTGATGAGCTAAATGTGACAAAAATGTTTCAACATGTCTTATGTTAATTTTCTAAAATAAGTTATTATTATTCCGAGTTTAACACATATACATATGTTAATTAAAAAAAACCTTTTTGTTCTTATGTAGTGTTGGGTTGCAATTTTGGTTGTATGCCATAATTCCATCCAGTAGAGTGACAATAGAAAACTTTTGATGATAATCAATAAAAAACTTTTTTCCAAACTTGTCAAATGTTTTGTTAAAAACGTGACCGTTGAAAAAAGGAGGTTGAATAATAAAACTTAAAAAACAAATTATTTTTTATAAGAGTGTGCATCAAAATGGCCCGTTTAATAATGGGGAGTAAAAATATAGTCAAATTGTTTCAACGAACAAGGGTTCAATTGGATGTCTCTTAAAAAAAATCCGCGGGTACGGGTGATGGATCCAATGGATCCGCATCCACGACCCGCGGGTGCTATCCCTAATTGTGACAAGTACAAATCAACTAAAAGTCTAAAAAATAAATGCTCTTATAGGGATCAAATGTTCACAATAATTGCCTAAGCTAGATATGAAACAAATAGTTCATAAAAAAAAAAAAGTCATTGTGCATTTTCGGGATGATAGCCGAAATACACTTACAAAAGTAGGTCAGCCGTCAATTCTTTATGGCCATATCAACGTAGATCAATAAAATCATTTATGGTTTTGATAAAAGATTAATTAAAAATTAATTGTTTTTTGGTCTTGGATTCTCGGTAACAAAAGCAAAGGTTGTTTTTGGTTGCCACAACAAACAAGACAGAGGTTGTTGACTTTTGTTGTTAAACATGGCACAAGTGAACAATAACAATAGATTATTGTTTTTGAAAAGAATAATGATGCGTTAATTTTATTGTATAAAATAAAATTAAAGAAAATGGTTTTCATTGATGACTATGAACAAACGCAAACAAAGTGTTTGTGGTATTTGGTGATTAAAAAAAAAAGTGCATCTAAAGCTTCTACTGAAAATAATATGCATCTAAAGCTTCTACTGAAAATTAATGTGCAAGGTACAACGTATAACTATATGGTCAAATTCATTTGAGCCTTCGGAGTCACAAGTATATGATGTATATATATATTACTCAATTAACAAAATAGTAAATCTAAATTAATTCATATGAATAGTAAAACGAAATTAATTAATTTACTATTCACATAAAAAAGCGCATATGATAAAAAGCGCATCGCATATGATAAGCGCATATGATAAAAAGCGAATATGATGAAAAGCACAACGCATATGATGAAAATCGCATATGATTAAAAGCGCATATGGTGAAAAACACAGCGCATATGATTAAAAGCGTATATGGTGAAAAGGATATATGATAAAAAAAAAACACATATGGTGATTTAAAAAAAAAAAAAAAAAAAAAAAAACATATGGTGATTAATGGAAAGCACATATGGTGATTAATGAAAAGTATATTGTGAAAAAGAATCACAAATGTTTCTTGAAAGAATTCAAGGTAAGATATATGAACCAATTCATCCATCATGTGAACCATTTTGATATTTCATGGTTCTAATAGACGCATCTAGCGGATGGTCTCATATTTGTATGTTATCAAGCCGTAATATGGCATTTGCAAAGTTTCTTGCACAAATTATTAAATTGAGAACACATTATTCTGATTACACCATTAAAAGGATGAGACTTGATAATGCTGGTGAGTTAACATCTCAAGCATTTAATGATCATTATATATCTACAGGGATTGTTGTTGAACATCCAGTTGCTCATGTGCATACACAAAATTGGTTTAGCTGAATCAATAGATAAACGCTTACAGCTAATACCTAGACAATTGATAATGAGTACAAATCTCTCAATATTTATATGTGGACATGTAAATTTACATGCTGCGACATTAATTCGCATTATACCATGTGGAAGTCGTAAATATTTTCATTTAATACTTGATTTTGGCCAAGAGCCAAATATTTTCTACCTTAAAACATTGGTTGTGCAGTGTATGTTCCAATTGTATCACCACAACACAATAAAATGGTTCTTCAAAGAAAGATGATAATATATTTTGGATATAAAACATCTTCAATCATAAGATATATTGAACCCATGATGGGTGATGTTTTTACAGCACGTTTTGCTGATTGTCATTTTAATAAAACATTGTTCCCTAGATTAGGGGGAGAAATAAAAATAAAAAATAAAATGATGCTTCATGATGTGAACATCAATTAAGGTATATTGAACTCGCACAAAAGAATGTGAAACGAAAGTTCAAAAATAATGCATATGCAAGAACTTGCAAATTAATTACTTTATGCATTTACAGATATAAAAAAGTGACTAAATCATATATACCAGCGATAAATGCTCCAGCTCGAACTGAAATTCCAAAAGCTGGCAATAATGTCACTGTTGAGTCTTTGCCACGCATCAAACGTGGAAGATCAATTGGTTCCGAAGATAAAAATCCTCGAAAAAGAAAATCAGCTGATAATGAGGTAAGAGAAAGTGTTCAAGAAGAACCACAAATCAATATTCCTTCTGCAGAGGATATTGATAAATGTAAATACTAAAATTGCGATAAATTATGCAATATTATGGAACCGAAATGAAACTAAAATCTCTATGAGATATTTTCATATAATGTTACAATGACATCATGAATAAAGATGATGATCTGGAACTAAAATCTGTCATTGAATATACAAAATGGACATGATTGAGCTCAATGGAAAGGAGCAATAAGAGCTGAATTAGAATCGCTAGATAAAAGAAAAGTTTTCGGATCAATCGTTATCACTTTTAAAGATGTGAAACGTATGGGATACAAATGAATTTTTATCCGAAAAGAAATGTGCAAATGAAGTTACAAGGAAAAACTAGATTTGTAACTCAATATTTCCCACAAAGACCAGAAATGAATTAGGAGGAAAAATTATCCTCCTGTAATGGATACAATTATTTTTTAGATACTTAATCAACCTGGTAGTTATTTAAATGCATCTCATGAATGTTGTTACTACTTATCTGTATGGATCACTTAATAGTGATATATATGAATATACCTAAAGGGTTAAGGTATCATAAGCATCTAATGTAAAACCCAAGGGAATATATTCCATTAAATCACAAAGATTTCTAAGTGGGTTTATACAAATGGGACGTATGTGGTATAACCGATCAAATGACTACTTGATAAAAAAAGGGTATAAATATAAACTTATTTTGCACGTATGTTTTATAAAAACAATGTTCGGATATGAGATCGTAGTTGTTTATGTCAATGTTCTTAACATCATATGAACAAATAAAGAGATCTATGAAATCATTCAACTTCTAAAGAATTATTTTGAAATGAAAGATCTTGAAAAAACCAAGTATTACCTTGGATTGCAAATTGAGCATATGCCTAATGGTTTACTTGTACATCAAACAACTTATACCGAAAAGATTTTAAAACATTTTTTTTTAAAGACAAACTCATTGTTGTTAGATCACTCAATATTGACACTGATCTATTTCATCCCTGCGAAGATCATGAAAATTTTAACAGATCGGAAGTTCTATAATTTAGTGCAATTGAGGTTCTTATGTATCTTATAGATTATACAAGATCTGACATTTCTTTTGCAGTTAATTTGTTGACAAGGTTCAGCTCAGCCCCTACCAAAAGACATT